>NW_026867532.1:497269-518203 GCF_020745735.1 Hemiscyllium ocellatum
TCTCACAGTGCGGCCCTCCCTCAGCACTGACCCTCCCACAGTGCGGCCCTCCCTCAGCACTGACCCTCCGACAGTGCGGCCCTTCCTCAGCACTGACCCTCCAACATTGCGGCACTCCCTCAGCACTGACCCTCCGACAGTGCCCACTTCCTCAGCACTGACCCTCCGACAGTGTGGCCCTCCCTCAGCACTGACCCTCCGACAGTGCGGCACTCCCTCAGCACTGACCCTCCGACAGTGCAGCACTCCCTCAGCACTGACCCTCCGACAGTGCGGCGCTCCCTCAGCACTGACCCTCCGACAATGCGGCTCTCCCTCAGCACTTACCCTCCGACAGTGCGGCCCTCCCTCAGCACTTACCCTCCGACAGTGCGGCCCTCCCTCAGCACTGACCCTCCGACAGTGCGGCCCTCCCTCAGCACTGACCCTCCGACAGTGCGGCACTCCCTCAGCACTGACCCTCCGACAGTGCGGCCCTCCCTCAGCGCTGACCCTCCGACAGTGCGGCCCTCCCTCAGCACTGACCCTCCGACAGTGCCAACTCCCTCAGCACTGACCCTCCGACAGTGCGGCGCTCCCTCAGCACTGACTCTCCGACAGTGCGGCGCTCCCTCAGCACTGACCCTCCGACAGTGCGGCTCTCCCTCAGCACTGACCCCCCGACAGTGCGGGTCTCCCTCAGCACTGACCCTCCGACAGTGCGGCGCTCCCTCAGCACTGACCCTCCGACAGTGCGGCGCTCCCTCAGCACTGACCCTCCGACAGTGCGGCCCTCCCACAGCACTGACCCTCCGACAGTGCGGCCCTCCCTCAGCACTGACCCTCCGACAGCGCGGCCCTCCCTCAGCACTGACCCTCCGACAGTGCGGCCCTCCCTCAGCACTGACCCTCCGACAGTGCGGCGCTCCCTCAGCACTGACCCTCCGACAGAGCGGCGCTCCCTCAGCACTGACCCTCCGACAGCGCGGCCCTCCCTCAGCACTGACCCTCCGACAGTGCGGCACTCCCTCAGCACTGACCCTCCGACAGTGCGGCCCTCCCTCAGCGCTGACCCTCCGACAGTGCGGCCCTCCCTCAGCGCTGACCCTCCGACAGTGCGGCCCTCCCTCAGCACTGACCCTCCGACAGTGCGGCCCTCCCTCAGCACTGACCCTCCGACAGTGCGGCACTCCCTCAGCACTGACCCTCCGACAGTGCGGCCCTCCCTCAGCACTGACCCTCCGACAGTGCGGCCCTCCCTCAGCACTGACCCTCCGACAGTGCGGCCCTCCCTCAGCACTGACCCTCCGACAGTAAGCCGAGTTTGCTGGTCTCTTTTATATTCCCCGAGCCGAGGGGATAGCATTAGGGGGATGACGGAAGGGGAGTCTGGGGTAAATGTGCGAACCGTAGGGTGGTGTGGGTTTGTGGGTACGTGTCCGGGAGGGAACGAGGGAGTCGTGAGTGATCGGATGAGGGGAAAGGATGTACTTGAGAATGGATGAGTGAATGATAGAGAGAGAGGGAGAGAGAGAGAGAGAGACGG
The DNA here is from genome assembly GCF_020745735.1 of Hemiscyllium ocellatum. Classification (NCBI taxonomy): domain Eukaryota; kingdom Metazoa; phylum Chordata; class Chondrichthyes; order Orectolobiformes; family Hemiscylliidae; genus Hemiscyllium; species Hemiscyllium ocellatum. The sequence continues at coordinate 498,795 of NW_026867532.1, forward strand.
AGAGAGTGAAAGGGGAAAAAGATGGGGAAGAGAGAGAGACAGAGACTGTGAGAGAAAGGTGGGGAGAGAGAAAGAGAACGAGAGAGAGAGAGAGAAAGATATGGAGAAAAGGAGATAAAGGAGGGAGTGTGAGAAAGGAATGGGGGGAGAGAGAGACAGAAAGAAGAGAGAGCGAGACAGAGAGACAGAGGGAGAGCGACAGAGAGACACACGCGCACACACACTGAGTGAGAGAGAGAGAGAAGGAGATGGAGAAACAGTTAGAGAGGAAGGAGGGAGAATTAGAAAGAGATGGGGAGAGAGAGAGCGAGACAGAGAGAGAGAGAGAGAAAGAGACAGACAGAGAGAAAGGGAGCGAGACAGAAAGACAGAGAAACAGAGAGAGAGAGACAGAGATAGAGAGAGGGAGACAGAGACAGACTGAGAAAGAGACAGACAGAGATAAACAGAGAGAGAGAGAAAGAGACAGAGAGAGAGAGAGAGACAGAGAGAGAGAGAGTGAGACAGAAAGATAGAGAAACAGAGAGAGAGAGACAGACTGAGAAAGAGACAGACAGAGGGACAGACGGAGACAGAGAGAGAGAAGGGAGGGAGAGGAAACTGGATCTCAAAGACTGGAGCGTCGCGATAGAGAAAAAATATTGGGAATGAGAGAGGAATAAGTGGGGGTTATAGTAGAGGGGTAGGTGGGGGTGCTAATAGAGGGGTGTATGGACAGTGGGTCAGGGTGGGGTGGGGGGGTTGGGGGTTGCAGGGAGACAGGGATGTTCCCAGGGTTTGTCTCAGTGAACCCGGAGTTCGCAGGAGCTGGATTGTAAACCACAGGGGGCCAGGGGGAGCAAAAGAGAGTCAGCCCCCAAACTCACTGGTGTCCTGGCTCTCGGAGCAGTGGGGCGCGACGCGGAGACAATTCCGGAACCTTCTTTGCGTGGCGGGGGTGACCGACGGAACAGATTCGCTCCCACCTCTGGTTCTGGCTCCGAAGTCGGGTGCTCCCTCTCTCTCTCTGTCTCTCCCTGACTCCCCTCACCTTTCACCTCCGGGTTCTCTATATAGGGAACGGTAGGCAGCGGGAGGGGGAATTCTGGGACGTTTGTCAAGGGCGTCCCCGTGAGTCAGCACAAAGTGTGAGAGTGTGTGTCCCCTGTTGTCCCACTGCCAACTCCTTATCACCTCTCTCCCTCTCTCTCTCCCTCCCGCGCTCTCTCTCTCTCAATCTCAGTCTCCCTCTCTCTATCTCTGTCTCTCTGTCTCTCTCCCTCTCTCTATCTCTGTCTCTCTGTCTCTCTCCCTCTCTCTATCTCTGTCTCTCTCCCTCTCTCTATCTCTGTCTCTCTCTCTCTCTCTCTCTCTCTCTCTGTCTCTGTCTCTCCCTCTCTCTCTCTCTCTCTCTCTCTGTCTCTCTCTCTCTCTCCCTGTCTCTCTCTCTCTCCCTGTCTCTCTCTCTCTCTCTCTCTGTCTCTCTCTCTCTGTCTCTGTCTCTCCCTCTCTCTCTCTCCCTCTCTCTCTCTCTCTCTGTCTCTCTCTCTCTGTCTCTTTATCTCTCTCTCTGTCTGCCCGAATTCCACTCTGCACCCTTTCAGTGACACCTCCCACCTCTCCTCGCCTCCATCCAACCACCTCGCAAATCCCACCACGTTCCCACTCCCCAACACTGACCCACCCGGAGTCACCCATTCTCCATCCCCTCTCCCCCCTCCTCGTGCCCCACTGCTTTGAGAGCCAGGGGTCACTGCCTGGGCCTGGCATTTATCGCCCCGTCTTTAGCTGCGCCCCTTGCACCTTGAGAAGGTCAAAGGGTAGGCAGCCATCTTGAACCGCTGTGCTGTGGGGTCGGAGGGAGGGAATTCTAGGAGCCTGACTCAGCCACACCGAAGGGAATGGCTGATCTGTTTCCAGTTGGCGCCCTCCTGGGGTCACGCGCCCTGCTGAACCCTCTCCTGCGACCCAGCGTCATTTATCAGGCCGCTCTCCTGCAGTGACCCCTCGCTCCCTCGTCAGCGTCTGACCCTTATCAGGGAGAATCAGACCAAAGGTCTCCCTGAGGAACCTGTGTGTTTGCACACGGGAGGAGGGGGGGGGAACGGTCTGATTTGCCGTCGCTTAGCCATAGTCAAAGCCCACCTCCTCCCCCTCCACACCCCCCCTGACGGGAGACATGCGGAGGGAGCGCCAGACGTCTGGGTTCCACCTTCCAAGCGAGGTCAGCAGCAGAAGAGAGAGAGAGAAGGAGAGACACGCCCTCAGCCCGGAGTTCAGGACCCGTCGTGGCTGACCTCTGACCTCGACCCCGCCCTCTCTCCCAATCCCTCGGGGGGGGGATGGGTAGCCGGGAAGGCGATAAGTGGGAGGGGGAGCGGGCACAGGTGACAGGTCGGAGAGGGAGGGTGGACGGGGTAGATGGGGAGGAAGGTGGGCACGTCAACGTTGGAAGGTCAGATCTGGGGGGAGGTGGAGGAAACAGAGGACATCCTCGTTTGGAGGGTCCCAGGGGGTTGGGGGGGGAAGATGAGGCGTTCTTCCTCCAGGCGTTGGGTGGTCAGGGTATGGCGGTGGAGGAGGCCCAGGACCTGCATGTCCTTGGCGAAGGGGGAGGGGGGAGTTGAAGCGTTTGGCATTGGGACGGTGGGATTGTATAGTGCACGCCTCCCAGAGATGTTGACAGAGTTGGGGAGGTGGGGGTGAGCTTAGGAAAGCACCCTTGCCTTCATCGCTCAGTCCTTTGAGTGTAGGCGTTGGGACGTTCCCATTGGGGTTGTACAGGATGTTTGTGAGGCCTTGTCTAGAGCACTGTGTCCGGCCCCTGGTACAGGAAGGATGTTATTAAACTGGAGAGGGTTCCGAAGACGTTGGCCAGGAGAATCATGTCTCACAAACTTGATTGAGTGTTTTGAAGAAGTAACAAAGAGGATTGATGAGGGCAGAGCCGTAGATGTGATCTATCTGGACTTCAGTAAGGCATTCGACAAGGTTCCCCATGGGAGACTGATTAGCAAGGTTAGATCTCACGGAATACAGGGGGAACTAGCCATTTGGATACAGAACTGGCTCAAAGGTAGAAGACAGAGGGTGGTAGTGGAGGGTTGTTTTTCAGACTGGAGGCCTGTGACCAGTGGAGTGCCACAAGGATTGGTGCTGGGCCCTCTACTTTCTGTCATTTACATCAATGATTTGGATGTGAGCATAAGGGGTACAGTTAGTAAGTTTGCAGATGACACCAAAATTGGAGGGTGTAGTGGGCAGCGAAGAGGGTTACCTCAGATTACAACAGGATCAGGACCAGATGGGCCAATGGGCTGAGAAGTGGCAGATGGAGTTTAATTCAGATAAATGCGAGGTGCTGCATTTTGGGAAAGCAAATCTTAGCAGGACTTATACACTTAATGGTAAGGTCCTAGGGAGTGTTGCTGAACAAAGAGACCTTGGAGTGCAGGTTCATAGCTCCTTGAAAGTGGAGTCGCAGGTAGATAGGATAGTGAAGGCAGCGTTTGGTATGCTTTCCTTTATTGGTCAGAGTATTGAGTACAGGAGTTGGGAGGTCAGGTTGCGGCTGTACAGGACATTGGTTAGGCCACTGTTGGAATATTGGGTGCAATTCTGGTCTCCTTCCTATCGGAAAGATGATGTGAAACTTGAAAGGGTTCAGGAAAGATTTACAAGGATGTTGCCAGGGCTGGAGGGTCTGAGCTCCAGGGAGAGGCTGAACAGGCTGGGGCTGTTTTCCCTGGAGCGTCGGAGGCTGAGGGGTGATCTTATAGAGGTTTATAAAATCATGAGGGGCATGGATAGGGTAAATAGGCAAAGTCTTTTCCCTGGGGTGGGGGGAGTCCAGAACTAGAGGGGCATAGGTTTAGGGTGAGAGGGGAAAGATATAAAAGGGACCTAAGGGGCAACTTTTCCCCCCAGAGGGTGGTACGTGTATGGAATGAGCTGCCAGAGGATGTGGTGGAGGCTGGTACAATGACAACATTTAAGAGGCATTTGGATGGGGATATGGATAGGAAGGGTTTGGGGGGATATGGGCCGGGCGCTGGCAGGTGGGACTAGATTGGGTTGGGATATCCGGTCGGCATGGACGGGTCGGGCCGAAGGGTCTGTTTCCCTGCTGGACATCTCAAAGAGATGCTGGAATTTTCTCACGGGAGGTTGAGGAGCGACCTTTATCGAGGTTTATCAAATCATGAGGGGCACGGATAGAGTTCGTAGGAGGCGTCTTTTCCCAGGAGGAATTGGGAGGATTTCGAGACCCGGGGAGGGGGCCACATTTTTAAGGTGGGAGGGGAGAGATTTAAAAAAGACATGAGGGGGCAAATCCTTTCTACACACAGGGCGGTACGTGTGTGGAACTAATGTCCGGAGGGAGTGGTGGGTGTGGGTGGGAGGTTTAAAAAGACGGGTTGGGTAAGTTCACGAAGTGGGAAGTTGGGAGGGAGCAGGCAGGCGGGACCAGTTGAGCTCGGGATTTGACGTTCGGCACGGACTGGGTGGGCCGAACGGTCTGTTTCCGCGCTGCTTGACTCTGTGACTCCATAACTGAGCATCCGGAGGGAGGTTGGGGGTGGGGCAGAGTCTCCCAAGGATTCACTGAGAAAGGAATTTCATCCTCGGGCCTAGTCCCAAAATGGCCGACATCCTGCTCACAAGACGGACTGCTGTGTCTCCACAGAACGCCGAGTCATTCCTGAAGCTTTCTGATGTGTTTCAGGCCAAAGACCCCTGACCTATTCTTCACTCAATCCTGGGGTGTGGGCATCGCTGCCTGGGCCCAGTATTTATTGCCCCGTCCCTAGTTGCCCCCCTCCTTGAGAAGGTGGGACGGGTGAGCGGCCATCTTGAATCACTGCAGCCCATGTGCTGTGGGCAGACCCACAATGCCCCTGAGGGAGGGAATTCCGGGATTCTGACCCTGAAGGGAACGGCGATATGTTTCCGAGTCGGGATGGGGAGTGTCTCGGAGGGGAACTTGCAGGGAGGGGGGGGGGTGGTGTTCCCATGTACCTGCTGCCCCCCTTGTCCTTCTGGATGGGAGGGGGCTGTGGGTTTGGGGGAAGGTGCTGCCTGAGGGTCTTTGGGGAGTTTCTGCAGTGCCCCTTGTAGATGGTCCCCCCCTGCTGCTACTGAGCGTCGGTGGGGGAGGGAGGGGGGGTGTGTGTGGGTGTGGGGCCAATCCAGCGGGTGGGGGTGGGGGGGGCTGCTTTGTCCCTGGATGGGGTGGAGCTTCTCGAGTGTTGTTGGAGCTGCCCCCACCCGGGGCAAGGGGGGAGTATTCCCTCCCCCCTCCTGACCCCGTGTAGATGGTGGGACAGGCTTCGGGGGGAGGGTCAGGAGGGGAGTTACTCGCTGCAGGATTCCCGGCCCCTGACCCTGCTCTGGTAGCCGCTGGGTCTATGTGGAGACTCCAGTTGGGTTTGGGGTCAATGGTAACCCCCAGGATGTGGAGAGTGGGGGGGATCCAGTGATGGGAACACCACTGAACGTCAAGGGGGGGGGTGGTTAGATTGTCTCTTATTGGTGATGGGCATAGCCTGGCATCTGTATGGTAAGAGGAGGGGGGCTTACAGAGATAGGGAGGGGGAGTAGGGGCTGGAGGGGGTTACAGAGATAGGGAGGGGGTGTAGGGGCTGGAGGGGGTTACAGAGATAGGGAGGGGGTGTAGGGGCTGGAGGGGGTTACAGAGATAGGGAGGGGGTGTAGGGGCTGGAGTGGGTACAGAGATAGGGAGGGGGTGTAGGGGCAGGAGGGGGTTACAGAGATAGGGAGGGGGTGTAGGGGGTTACAGAGGTAGGGAGGGGGTGTAGGGGGTTACAGAGATAGGGAGGGGGTGTAGGGGGTTACAGAGGTAGGGAGGGGGCGTTATACCTGCTGTAGTGTTTGAGTTGAGCTGATGGTGTTGAGTGAGTGAAGCCGGTGGTGGGTGACCGGGATTTGTTGTGGGTGAGGAGGGGCCGAGGTGAATGAGTTGCTGTCAGTGGGGAGGGAGTGTGGAATGGTCAGTGTGTGTGGGTGGGGAGGGAGCTGGGGCAGTGTGTAACTCCCACGCCCAGGCTGTCTGGTCAGGGTTAACAGGAATGATTAGGCAGTATTGACTGGTTAAAGTCCTGCCCATTCACCCGGTGCCTGGGACCGGATGGTGTGGTGTGTGTGTGTGTGTCAGTGTACTGTGCGATAAGATAATGGGAGTCCACATCTCACTGATACACACACGGGGAGCTGGCTTTGTGTGATCGTGGGAAACGCAACGGTTATTCCCAGCTCTTCAAACAAACTCCTTCCTGCAGGACACCACCGTACCCCTTCCACAATCACTGTCTCACACTCTCTCTATCCACTACAACACTCTCTCTATCCACTACAACACTCTCTCTATCCACGACAACACTCTCTCTATCCACCACACCCCTTCCACCATCACTGTCCCAACAGCACACTCTGTCACTCTCACTATCCACTACAACACTCTCTCTATCCATGACAACACTCTCACTATCCACTACAACACTCTCCCTATCCACTGTCCCACTCTCCCTATCCACTGTCCCACTCTCTCTATCCACTGTCCCACTCTCTCTATCCACTGCCCCACTCCCTCTATCCACTGTCCCACTCCCTCTATCCACTGCCCCACTCTCTCTATCCACTGCCCCACTCCCTCTATCCACTGTCCCACTCCCTCTATCCACTGTCCCACTCTCTCTATCCACTGCCCCACTCCCTCTATCCACTGTCCCACTCCCTCTATCCACTGCCCCACTCTCTCTATCCACTGCCCCACTCCCTCTATCCACTGTCCCACTCTCTCTATCCACTGTCCCATTCCCTCTATCCACTGTCCCACTCCCTCTATGTGTGTGTGTGAGAGTGGGCCCGGTGTGTGTGTGGGCCTGGTGTGTGTGTGTGTGTGTGTGTGTGTGTGTGTGTGTGTGTGTGTGTGTGTGAGAGAGAGGGCCTGGTGTGTGTGTGAGTGCCCGGTGTGTGTGTGGGGGGAGTGGGTGAGTGTTGTCCTCCTCCAGCCACACTAATGCAGGGCCCCCTGTCACTGTCTGACCTTTCCCATAAGCCCCACCACCGTGTGATGCCATGGGCCTAGCGATGGGGACCTTCGGGTGGGTCATCCTCACCGATAGGGGAAGGGGTTTCCCAGAGACACCCCTGTGGACTGCAGCCGGGGGTGTGGGCCTGGACAGAGCCTGGGAATCTCGGATTGTCCGTTGTGAAGCATGCCAGCCGATCGCGTGTTCACACAATGCAGCAGGAATTTGTGGTTAATCCTTTTCTTCCCGAACCTGAGAGAAACCTAACCTGTTCTGCCGTGCGGGCGTGTTTGTTTGTTTCTGCTTATCAAAAGGTCGTTACCTGCTCTCCCGTTCCCGTGGGCGGTAATGTTTTTCGGGTGGAATTTACTTTCAATAGCAGACCCGTGACTATAGCAACCAGGCCCCAGGGTGCACCTGACCCGCACTGGGGTGGGTGAGTGAGTGTGTGTGAGAGTGGCCCTGGTCATGGAGGCCAACTCTGTTCGTCGGTGAATAGAGCGCCCACCCCCCCCATAATTCCCCGTCTTGACCAACACCAGCTCGGGGAACTCAACCCCAAACCAGGCCGGGACCGAACTGCCCCCCCACACTGAGGCTGAGGGGAGCATCTCCGTCCCCACTCTCCACAGGTACCCAGGCCCCACCAGGTCTACCTGCACTGAGGGTCACCCTGATACAGGACTGGGAGAAGGGACAGAGGCCTGAACACTCACACACACACACACACACACACACACTCATACAGACACACACTCACACACCGGGCCCACTCTCTCTCTCACACACACACACACACCGGGCCCACTCTCTCTCACACACACACACACACACACACGGGCCCACTCTCTCTCACACACACACCAGGCCCACTCTCTCTCTCACACACACACACACACACACACACCGGGCCCACTCTCTCTCACACACACACCAGGCCCACTCTCTCTCTCACACACACACACACACATACACACACTGGGCCCACTCACACACACACACTCACACAGACACAGACACATACAGAACACACTCACACAGACACACACTCACACAGACACACACACTCACACAGACACAGACACACACAGAACTCACTCACACAGACACACACTCACTCACACAGACACACACTCACTCACACACACACACACACACTCACACAGACACATGCACACTCACACAGACACAAACACTCACTCACACACACACACACTCACACACACACTCACTCACACACAGACACACACACACACACTCACACACACAGACATACTCTCTCACACACACAGACACAGACACACACACTCATATGCACACATACACACTCACACAGACACAGACACACACACACACTCTCACTCACACATACATACACACACACACACACACACTCACACACACACATACAGACACACACACACCAGCCTCCTGTTGTGAGGATACTGAACAGACTCACAAACCCTTGTCCCTGTGGGTGTGTTTTTGCCGCTGTTTTCCTATTAGTTACTGATTGACGGGCCTTAACTCTGCCATCGGCCTGGATTGTTAACAAGAGAAAATTTCTCACTGGGCCCCGGTACACGTGACAATAAATTCAATCCAATTCACGATGCCCCCCAACCTGCACCCCCACTGATACCAGGAGACTGGACATTAGCACCTGCGTTACCACAGGAACCCAACCATGAAAGGGTTCAGAAAAGATTTACAAGGATGTTGCCAGGGTTGGAGGGTCTGAGCTACAGGGAGAGGCTGAACAGGCTGGGGCTGTTTTCCCTGGAGCGTCGGAGGCTGAGGGGTGACCTTATAGAGGTTTATAAAATCATGAGGGGCATGGATAGGGTAAATAGGCAAAGTCTTTTCCCTGGGGTGGGGGAGTCCAGAACTAGAGGGGCATAGGTTTAGGGTGAGAGGGGAAAGATATAAAAGAGACCTAAGGGGCAACGTTTTCCCCCAGAGGGTGGTACGTGTATGGAATGAGCTGCCAGAGGATGTGGTGGGGGCTGGTACAATGACAACATTTAAGAGGCATTTGGATGGGGATATGGATAGGAAGGGTTTGGGGGGATATGGGCCGGGTGCTGGCAGGTGGGACTAGATTGGGTTGGGATATCTGGGTCAACATGGACAGGTCGGGCCGAAGGGTCTGATGACATACAGTGAAGGGAAGACCCAAGCTTCTGCTGACTGTCCTGGATCTGAGACCCAGTGTGGTGTTCAGTCCCAGGCAAATGGGGATGGAAAGGCCCAGGCTTCACTTCCGGCCTACTGCTGAGATAGCGTAGACCCGTGTGTCTGTGGCACTGGGCCCCAGTCTGGTTTAGGCCCTGTAACCCACTGACCAGGCCTTAATTAGGACTCAGGGTTAACGATGGCACAGGCCTCTAGGCCTGGCGGTTTGAGCCAGTGTCATACTCAGAGGTTGGGGGAGTGAAGTTATTATACAGTCATAGAGATGTACAGCACAGAAACAGACCCTTCGGCCCGACCCAGATATCCCAACCCAATCTAGTCCCACCTGCCAGCACCCGGCCCATATCCCCCCAAACCCTTCCTATCCATATCCCCATCCAAATGCCTCTTAAATGTTGTCATTGTACCAGCCCCCACCACATCCTCTGGCAGCTCATTCCACACACGTACCACCCTCTGGGGGAAAAAGTTGCCCCTTAGGTCTCCTTCATATCTTTCCCCTCGAGTCCTGGACTCCCCTCACCCCAGGGTAAAGACCTTGGCTATTTACCCTATCCACAACCCCCTCACAAAACCTGAGTCCTGCCTTTTCTCTCAGTGCGGCACCCAGTATCAGTCTGGGTGTCAGATCCAGGTCAATCAGCGCTAGGCCGGAAGTGAAACCTTCGTCTTTCCTTTCCTTGGCGCTCACGCTGTGTTGACATCTGGCTTCAGTCCAACCTGACTCAGCACTAGGCCGGAAATGAAGCCTGAGTCTTTCCAGCTCTCGGCGCCCATGCTGGGTTGAGATCCGGCCTCGGTCCGAGCTAAATCAGCAATAGGCCAGAAATGAAGCCTGAGTCTTTCCTTTCCTTGGCGCCAACGCTGTGGTGAGATCTGGCCTCGGTCCGAGCTCCCTCAGCACTAGGCCGGAAATGAAGCCTGAGTCTTTCCTTCCCTGTGTGTGCGTGGAACTTGGGGCCACAGTGGGAGCGACATGCAGGCTCGCTCGGCGCCTAGGCCGGAAGTCAAAATCCAGGCCTTTCCTTAAGGTCGAGCAAAGAACTGCGGAGGTCAGGAACCAGGAGAGAAAATGCTGGAGAAACTCAGCAAGGTGTGGCAGCATCTGTGAAGGGAGAGAGAGAGAGAGAGAGAAAGCAGAGATTGGAGTCCAGTTCCCGTTCCTCAGACCGGGCCTGGTTTGTAAAGAAGGTTTCTAAAGGACAGTTGAGCGTGGCCTTGCAGTGAGAGGTGTCAATGTGTACATCGGGGAAGTGGAAATGTCTGTACAAAGGGGAAAGGAGGGGCAGTGGGAGGGTTTACAACAAAAGGGACAGAATAGAAAAGCCAGGAGGTTTCTCCACAGCCTTTCATCAAAACCCGTTTGACCAGATCTGGGAGATACAGCCGACAGAGAAGGGGACACACCTTTAGGAAGGATACAGGGATCCTGACGGGGGATTCCGTTCGGGTGGGTTTCAACCCTGCTGAGTTTCTCCAGCATTTTCTCTCCCTGGGCTACAGCCCCGGTAACCTCCCCGTAACCCTTTTCCTGACCCCTTTCGCCTTTCACAACCTCTTCCCTGGAGCCGGGAGAGGCAGCCTTGCACACGGCAATCTCCCTTTCGCCCCCTGTACCCCTGGAAGGTCATTTCTCCCCAGTTTCCCCCCCACTCCCCCCCGGTCCGATGTCTCTGTGGAATAGACCCTGCCTGCGCCCCCCCATTCCCGACGCCATCACCGAACGGAATCCCCCGTCAGGATCCCTGTATCCTTCCTAAAGGAGTGTCCCCTTCTTTACAAACCAGGCCCGGTCTGAGGAACGGGAACTGGACTCCAATCTCTGCTTTCTCTCTCTCTCTCTCTCTCCCTTCACAGATGCTGCCACACCTTGCTGAGTTTCTCCAGCATTTTCTCCCCTGGTTCCTGACCTCCGCAGTTCTTTGCTCGACCTTAAGGAAAGGCCCGGATTTTGACTTCCGGCCTAGGCGCTGAGCGAGCCTGCATGTCGCTCCCACTGTGGCGCCAAGTTCCACGCACACACAGGGAAGGAAAGACCCAGGCTTCATTTCCGGCCTAGCATCGAGTGAGCTCGGATTGAGACCGGATGACAACCCAGCACAGGCGCCAAGGGAAGGAAAGACTCAGGCTTCATTTCCGGCCTATTGCTCACCCTATAGGCCCTGAATAATTTGTGTGCTCTCTCTCTCACTCCCTCTCCCTGCCCTGATCACTAATTCATGAGCATGGAAAGGTGAGAGGTGTCAATGTGTACATCGGGGAATTGGAAATGTCTGTACAAAGGGGAAAGGAGGGGCAGTGGGAGGGTTTACAACAAAAGGGACAGAATAGAAAAGCCAGGAGGTTTCTCCACAGCCTTTCATCAAAACCCGTTTGACCAGATCTGGGAGATACAGCCGACAGAGAAGGGGACACACCTTTTGGAAGGATACAGGGAAAGCAGAGATTAGGACTCAGGATTAACGATGGCACAGGCCTCTAGGCCCGGCGGTTTGAACCAGTGTCATACTCAGAGGTTTTAGATTAGATTAGATTACTTACAGTGTGGAAACAGGCCCTTCGGCCCAACAAGTCCACACCGACCCGCCGAAGCGCAACCCACCCATACCCCTACATTTACCCCTTACCTAACACTACGGGCAATTTAGCCTGGCCAGTTCACCTGACCCGCACATTTTGGACTGTGGGAGGAAACCGGAGCACCCGGAGGAAACCCACGCAGACACGGGGAGAATGTGCAAACTCCACACAGTCAGTCGCCTGAGTCGGGAATTGAACCCGGGTCTACAGGCGCTGTGAGGCAGCAGTGCTAACCCACCGTGCCGCCCACTAGGGGTAGGGGGACTGAAGTTATTATAGAGCCATAGAGATGTGCAGCACGGAAACAGACCCTTCGACCCGACCCGTCCATGCTGACCCACATATCCCAACCCAATCTAGTCGGGGAGGGGGGGGGGGGTGACAGACAGCAGCCTGGGAGGGTGCAGGGTGACACAGCACCGTTCCATGCTCATGAATTAGTGATCAGGGCAGGGAGAGGGAGTGAGAGAGAGAGAGCACACAAATTATTCAGGGCCCAGTTCGAGTTTCATAGTCACAGGGTGGTCAGAGTTTCCATTGTCCAGCTGCTCCGGGGGGAGGGGACAGAGAGAGAGAGAGAGACAGACAGATAGAGAGAGAGAGAGAGAGAGAGAGAGAGAGAGAGTGTGTGTGAGAGAGAGAGAGACAGAGAGAGAGAGAGAGACAAAGAGAGAGAAAGACAAAGAGAGAGAGAGAGACAGAGAGAGAGAGAAAGAGAGATAGAGAGGGAGAGAGGGATAGAGAAAGGGAGAGAGAGAGAGGGATAGAGAGAGAGAGACACGAGAGAGATAGATAGAGACAGAGAGAGAGAGATTTAGAGAAAGGGAGACAGAGAGAGAGACAGAGAGTGATAGAGACAGAGAGAGAGACAGAGAAAGAGAGAGAGAGATAGAGAAAGGGAGACACAGAGAGAGAAAGAGAGACAGAGAGCGATAGAGAGTGAGACACAGAGAGAGAGACAGAGAGAGAGAGAGATAGAGAGAGAGAGATAGAGAGAGAGAGAGACAGAGAGAGATAGAGAGAGACAGAGAGAGAGAGACAGAGAGAGAGAGAGAGACACGGAGAGAGAGAGAGTGAGAGATATAGACAGAGAGAGAGACAGAGAGAGAAACTGTGAGAGAAAAAAACACAAGAGAGACACAGAGAGAGTGAGGGAGAAAGACAAACAGAGAGAGAGAGAGAAAAACAAAGACACAGAGAAAGAGAGAGAGAGAGAGAGAGACGGAGAGACCAAGTGGATTTAACCCTTGTGATTCTGTCTGGGGTCACCGACAGTGGGAGAGTCCCCGTTCTCTCACTCCCAGCAGCCAGTTGGTGTTCACCCTCCCTCTCTCTCACCAACCTCTTCCCCCGGCCTCCCCCAGGGACAGGGACAGGGACAGGGACAGGGACAGGCCCTCCAAACCTGACGATCATCCATGACTCCCCTCCTACCTCCCAACATAGCATCTCTCCGTCAGGTCCACTTGCCTCTGTCCTTTCCGCGCTCCTTCCCCGACGTTCCCCCCCTTTCCCCACCTTCTTCGCCCATAACGTTGACCCCATTCACCCATCACCCCCTCCCCCTTGTCATTCCCCCTCCGTTCCACTGAGACCCCTACCCTCCTGGCTTAAGGGCTGAGATTCTCCCTCCATTTCCTCCTCCTAACCCCTCGGATTCCCCTCCATCTCTCCCTCACCCTGCCCGTTGCATCACCAGTGAGCTCTGTTCGAACTCACAAATGGCATGCTGATGGAGGGGGATAAAACCCTTCCCTTTGAGGGTGGGGTAAAGGAGGAAGGAGGGGATCGGGAGGAAGGGAGGGAGTGAGGGGGCACCGGGAGACACAATGATGGAAAAGTGGGGGGGTGGGTGGGTGGATGAGTTGAGTTGGGTGGAACGTTGGGGCTGAGGGTGAGGCAGGGAGGAGGGAGGCAGAGGATGGGAGAGTGAAGGCGAGGAGGGAAGGGGATGAGGCAGAAGAGGGGAGCGAGGGAACGGGAGATGGAGGGAGGGGAGGGGAGGGGGAACTGCAAAGTGGCGAGAGGGACTGAGAAGTGGCAGATGGAGTTTAATTCAGATAAATGTGAGGTGCTGCATTTTGGGAAAGCAAATCTTAGCAGGACTTATACACTTAATGGTAAGGTCCTGGGGAGTGTTGCTGAACACAGAGACCTTGGAGAGCAGGTTCATAGCTCCTTGAAAGTGGAGTCGCAGGTAGATAGGATAGTGAAGGCAGCGTTTGGTATGCTTTCCTTTATTGGTCAGAGTATTGAGTACAGGAGTTGGGAGGTCATGTTGCGGCTGTACAGGACATTGGTCAGGCCCCTGTTGGAATATTGGGTGCAATTCTGGTCTCCTTCCTATCGGAAAGATGTTGTGAAACTTGAAAGGGTTCAGGAAAGATTTACAAGGATGTTGCCAGGGTTGGAGGGTCTGAGCTACAGGGAGAGGCTGAACAGGCTGGGGCTGTTTTCCCTGGAGCGTCGGAGGCTGAGGGGTGACCTTATAGAGGTTTATAAAATCATGAGGGACATGGATAGGGTTAATAGACAAAGTCTTTTCCCTGGGGTGGGGGAGTCCAGAACTAGAGGGGCATAGGTTTAGGGTGAGAGGGGAAAGATATAAAAGGGACCTAAGGGGCAACTTTTTCCCCCAGAGGGTGGTACGTGTATGGAATGAGCTGCCAGAGGAAGTGGTGGGGGCTGGTACAATGACAACATTTAAGAGGCATCTGGATGGGGATATGGATAGGAAGGGTTTGGAGGGATATGGGCCGGGTGCTGGCAGGTGGGACTAGATTGGGTTGGGATATCTGGGTCAGCATGGACGGGTTGGGCCGAAGGGTCTGTTTCCGCGCTGTATACCTCTATGACTCTATGAGAGAGAGGGAGGGTTTAACGAGGAGGGAACTGGCGAGTGAGGGAGGAGTGAGGGAAGGGAACAGGAGGTGGAGGGAGGGTAGGAAAAGGGAGGTGGAGGGAGGGAAGGAAATGGGAGGTGGAGGGAGGTGGAACTGCGACGTGGCGAGAGGGAGGGAGGGTGAAGTGAGGAGGGAACCAGCGAGTGAGGGAGGAGAGGGGGAAGGGAACGGGAGACGGAGGGAGATGAAGGTCGAGGGTGGGCAGTGGGTACGTCGAGGGAAGGCGTGGGAGAGTAAGGGCGCGGTGGGTGGAGGGGGAGAAAGGGACAGAAGGCCGAGGATTGGAGGGGAGGGTGCAGGAGGGAGAGTGAGGGTCCGTCTGCAGTGCAGGGCTGAGGAGGGGAGGGGGTGGAGGTGGGGGGGCAATCGCTCAGGTAAGGCTCTGGATGAGGCCTGGGACATTAGCGCATCCAAATGGCGGGTGGTGAGTGCCTGGGCCGAGGGGGGGTGTGTGGGGGCGGGGGTGTGTGTCGGTGAGGTGGGGGGAGGGGGGAAATGTCCGCTCGCGCCTCCTGACGACTGGAGAGGGCCAGGCAGGCTGGCTCCCGGTGTGAACGAATCATCAGGGGATGACCTAACTCCCGGCTGGAAACTGGAGAACAGGAGGGTGGATTACACACGACAGAGAGAGAGAGAGAGAGAGAGAGGGAGAGGGAGGGAGGGAGAGAGAGGGAGAGGGAGAGGGAGAGAGGGAGGGAGAGGGACAGAGCGCGACGCAGTGCTGTTCCCACCACCTCAGGGGGATTTAAGGGGTTTGTCAAGATGAGCAAAGGAGAGGGTGAGGGAAGGAGTTGCCGAGGGACAGAGGCAGGAGCGACCGTGACAGGCCCACTCGCACCATGTTCCTCTTTGTGAAGGTCGAGGGGACGATGAGTAAGCAAGGCCCGCGTCCAGCCTCCAGGAAAGGGGGAGAGAGGACCTCGGTCAAGGGGTCAAAGGGCGCCGCCGGGCCTAGCGCCCCCCAGAAGCCTGCCGACAAGAGACCCGCCCGCCAGGCGCTGGGGGAGAGGAGGGAAGAGGGCGAGGCGAAGGGAGGAGTGGCCGGGCCCTCCCGCCTCCACACCCCCTGGCCCAGCAGGAGGGAGGAGAGCCAGGGAGAAGAGGAGGAGGAGGAGGCCAGGCCTGACGAAGGCCCACAGGCCCAGGAGGTAGCGAAGGAGAGGGACGGGCAAAAGCGGGCCAGCAGGAAGGAATCGGGGAAAGACCATGGAGAGGAAGGGAGGAGGGCGAGCGCAGGACGCAAGGCCGCGAGGAAGGAGCAGTGCGGAGCGGAGGCCGCGGGTCCCAGCTCAGCGCCAGAGGGAGAAGCGTCCCTCCCACAGGAGTTCCAGCCCGCCTTGGAATCTGCGTTCGGTCAGGTAGGGACAGGTCAAAGTTCAATACGTCAATGCTGAGGGAGGGCCGCACTGTCGGAGGGTCAGTGCTGAGGGAGGGCCGCACTGTCGGAGGGTCAGTGCTGAGGGAGGGCCGCACTGTCGGAGGGTCAGTGCTGAGGGAGTCCCGCACTGTCAGAGGGTCAGTGCTGAGGGAGGACCGCACTGTCGGAGGGTCAGTGCTGAGGGAGGGCCGCACTGTCAGAGGGTCAGTGCAGAGGGAGAGCCGCACTGTCGGAGGGTCAGTGCTGAGGGAGGGCTGCACTGTGGGAGGGTCAGTGCTGAGGGAGGGTCGCACTGTCGGAGGGTCAGTGCTGAGGGAGGGCCGCACTGTGGGAGGGTCAGTGCTGAGGGAGGACCGCACTGTCGGAGGGTCAGTGCTGAGGGAGGGCCGCACTGTCGGAGGGTCAGTGCTGAGGGAGTGGGCACTGTCGGAGGGCCAGTGCTGAGGGAGGGCCGCACTGTCAGAGGGTCAGTGCAGAGGGAGAGCCGCACTGTGGGAGGGTCAGTGCTGAGGGAGGGCTGCACTGTGGGAGGGTCAGTGCTGAGGGAGGGTCGCACTGTCGGAGGGTCAGTGCTGAGGGAGGGCCGCACTGTGGGAGGGTCAGTGCTGAGGGAGGACCGCACTGTCGGAGGGTCAGTGCTGAGGGAGGGCCGCACTGTCGGAGGGTCAGTGCTGAGGGAGTGGGCACTGTCGGAGGGCCAGTGCTGAGGGAGGGCCGCACTGTCGGAGGGTCAGTGCTGAGGGAGGGCCGCACTGTCGGAGGGTCAGTGCTGAGGGAGGGCCGCACTGTCGAAGGGTCAGTGCTGAGGGAGGGCCGCACTGTCGGAGGGTCAGTGCTGAGGGAGGGCCGCACTGTCGGAGGGTCAGTGCTGAGGGAGGGCCGCACTGTCGAAGGGTCAGTGCAGAGGGAGTGCCGCACTGTCGGAGGGTCAGTGCTGAGGGAGTCCCGCACTGTCGGAGGGTCAGTGCTGAGGGAGGGCTGCACTGTCGGAGGGTCAGTGCTGAGGGAGGGCTGCACTGTGGGAGGGTCAGTGCTGAGGGAGTGGGCACTGTGGGAGTTTGAGTGTTGGATTCCCAGAGGATATAGGGCAGTGACCTGGACGGTGTCTGAATTGAGACATTGGTGCGTTTGTCCGTTGGGAATGTTTCACCCTGGGACAGGGAATTCTGTCCTGCCCAGGGAGTGGAACAAACTCACCATAACTCCTGCTGTTCCTGTGGGACAGGCTGGGGAAGGAGGGGCTGAATGGCCTCAGCTTCTGGAAATGGGATTGAAGGGGATGTCGGAGATGCCTGGGAAGAGGATGAGGGAGAGGGTGTTGGGATTGGGTGGGTGGTTGGAGGTGGAGAGGGGGTGGGGAGGGAGGGGGTGCACATTTGGGGACAGGGGGGTCCGGGGCAAGGGTGGGGTTCAGTCACGCCAGCTGCTTTGCCCCATCATCCCCCACCTCACACCTCCCTCCCCCTCCCCCAGTCTGGGATAGACACTGTCCCCCCATCAAACACTCCCAGGGACAGGGACAGCACGGGGTTAGATACAGAGTAAAGCTCCCTCTACACTGTCCCCCATCAAACACTCCCAGGGACAGGGACAGCACGGGGTTAGATACAGAGTAAAGCTCCCTCTACACTGTCCCCCATCAAATACTCCCAGGACAGGGACAGCACGGGGTTAGATACAGAGTAAAGCTCCCTCTACACTGCCCCCCATCACACACTCCCAGGGACAGGGACAGCACGGGGTTAGATACAGAGTAAAGCTCTCTCTACACTGTCCCCATCAAACACTCCCAGGGACAGGGACAGCACGGGGTTAGATACAGAGTAAAGCTCCCTCTACACTGTCCCTATCTTACCCTCCCAGGGACAGGGAGTGTGCGGGGAATGGCGGGGGTGTGACTGTAATTTGATAATAGCTTGGTCCTTTGGACTCAGTGCTGACTCAGTGCTGACTGATGTGATAACGGGACTCGCTCAGGCATCACCCAGCTCAGAGACTCTCACACAGTTTACCTCTGACAAAGGTCTGCAAGACTATTGCTCCTGAGGTCATGAATTCACACCAACTGCATTGGTGTAGCGCCTCAGCTCCCCACTGCAGGGTGCATCGATCTCCATCAAAGAAAGATATCGCTGAATGCCATAGTTGTCTCCTCTAGGGGTCTACACACAATGGGGAGAACGCATAGGGGCTGGAGGGGGGTTACAGAGATAGGGAGGGGGTGTAGGGGCTGGAGGGGGTTACAGAGATAGGGAGGGGGTCTAGGGGCTGGAGGGGGTGTTACAGAGATAGGGAGGGGGTGTAGGAGCTGGAGGGGGGTTACAGAGATAGGGAGGGGGTGTAGGAGCTGGAGGGGGGTTACAGAGAAAGGGAGGGGGTGTAGGGGCTGGAGGGGGTGTTACAGAGATAGGGGGGGTGTAGGAGCTGGAGGGGGGTTACAGAGATAGGGAGGGGGTGTAGGAGCTGGAGGGGGGTTACAGAGATAGGGAGGGGGTGTAGGGGCTGGAGGGGGGTTACAGAGATAGGGAGGGGGTGTAGGGGCTGGAGGGGGGTTACAGAGATAGGGAGGGGGTGTAGGGGCTGGAGGAGGTTACAGAGATAGGGAGGGGGTGTAGGGGCTGGAGGGGGTTACAGAGATAGGGAGGGGGTGTAGGGGCTGGAGGAGGTTACAGAGATAGGGAGGGGGTGTAGGGGCTGGAGGGGGTTACAGAGATAGGGAGGGGGTGTAGGGGCTGGAGGGGGGTTACAGAGATAGGGAGGGGGTGTAGGGGCTGGAGCGGGTGGGGGGTGGGGTGGGAGTTACCGTGAGGGTTGGGGGGTGTCCTGTGGGAGGTGAGTGCTCTCTGTTGTGACGATATTTTCTGTTTCCTTTAGAATCGTGAGCTGACTCCGGATGAGATTGAAGGTGAGATTTAACACGGAATGTTCCACATGATCCGCCGACCCAAAGGCTCCCATTCCCTCCCATTGTACACAATCCCAATGGATCACACCCCTTTCCCATTCCCTCCCAGTGTACACAATCCCAATGGATCACACCCCTTCCCCGTTCCCTCCCAGTGTACACAATCCCAATGGATCACACCCCTTCCCCGTTCCCTCCCAGTGTACACAATCCCAATGGATCACACCCCTTCCCCGTTCCCTCCCAGTGTACACAATCCCAATGGATCACACCCCTTCCCATTCCCTCCCAGTGTACACAATCCCAACGGATAAAACCCTTTCCCATTCCCTCCCAATGTACACAATCCCAATGGATCAAACCCCTTCCCCGTTCCCTCCCAGTGTACACAATCCCAATGGATCAAACCCTTTCCC
>NW_026867532.1:518703-623595 GCF_020745735.1 Hemiscyllium ocellatum
ATGTGTAGGTTAGGGTGGATTGGCCGTGCTAAATTGTCCCACAGTGTTCAGGGATGTGTAGGTTAGGGTGGATTGGCCGTGCTAAATTGTCCCATAGTGTTCAGGGAAGTGCAGGTTAGGGTGGATTGGCCGTGCTAAATTGTCCCATAGTGTTCAGGGATGTGTAGGTTAGGGTGTAATTGGCCGTGTTAAATTGTTCCATTGTGTTCAGGGATGTGTAGGTTAGGGTGGATTGGCCGTGCTAAATTGTCCCATAGTGTTCAGGGATGTGTAGGTTAGGGTGGATGGCCGTGCTAAATTGTCCCATAGTGTTCAGGGATGTGTAGGTTAGGGTGGATTGGCCGTGCTAAATTGTCCCACAGTGTTCAGGGATGTGTAGGTTGGTGTGGATTGGCCGTGCTAAATTGTCCCATAGTGTTCAGGGATGTTAGGTTAGGTGGATTGGCCGTGCTAAATTGTCCCATAGTGTTCAGGATGTGCAGGTTAGGGTGGATTGGCCGTGCTAAATTGTCCCATAGTGTTCAGGGATGTGTAGGTTAGGGTGGATTGGCCGTGCTAAATTGTCCCACAGTGTTCAGGGATGTGTAGGTTAGGGTGGATTGGCCGTGCTAAATTGTCCCACAGTGTTCAGGGATGTGTAGGTTAGGGTGGATTGGCCGTGCTAAATTGTCCCATAGTGTTCAGGGATGTGTAGGTTAGGGTGGATTGGCCGTGCTAAATTGTCCCATAGTGTTCATGGATGTGTAGTTAGGGTGGATTGGCCGTGCTAAATTGTCCCACAGTGTTCAGGATGTGTAGTTTAGGGTGGATTGGCCGTGCTAAATTGTCCCACAGTGTTCAGGGATGTGTAGTTTGGGTGGATTGGCCGTGCTAAATTGTCCCACAGTGTTCAGGGATGTGTAGGTTAGGGTGGATTGGCCGTGCTAAATTGTCCCATAGTGTTCAGGGATGTGTAGGTTAGGGTGGATTGGCCGTGCTAAATTGTCCCATAGTGTTCAGGGATGTGTAGGTTAGGGTGGATTGGCCGTGCTAAATTGTCCCATAGTGTTCAGGATGTGTAGGTTAGGTGGATTGGCCGTGTTAAATTGTCCCATTGTGTTCAGGGATGTGTAGGTTAGGGTGGATTGGCCGTGCTAAATTGTCCCATAGTGTTCAGGGATGTGTAGGTTAGGGTGGATTGGCCGTGCTAAATTGTCCCATAGTGTTCAGGGATGTGTAGGTTAGGGTGGATTGGCCGTGCTAAATTGTCCCACAGTGTTCAGGGAGGTGTAGTTTGGTGTTGATTGGCCGTGCTAAATTGTCCCACGTGTTCAGGGATGTGTAGGTTAGGGTGGATTGGCCGTGCTAAATTGTCCCATAGTGTTCAGGGATGTGTAGGTTAGGGTGGATTGGCCGTGCTAAATTGTCCCATAGTGTTCAGGGATGTGTAGGTTAGGGTGGATTGGCCGTGCTAAATTGTCCCACAGTGTTCAGGGATGTGTAGGTTAGGGTGGATTGGCCGTGCTAAATTGTCCCACAGTGTTCAGGGATGTGTAGGTTAGGGTGGATTGGCCGTGCTAAATTGTCCCATAGTGTTCAGGGATGTGTAGGTTAGGGTGGATTGGCCGTGCTAAATTGTCCCATAGTGTTCAGGATGTGTAGGTTAGGGTGGATTGGCCGTGCTAAATTGTCCCATAGTGTTCAGGGATGTGTAGGTTAGGGTGGATTGGCCGTGCTAAATTGTCCCACAGTGTTCAGGGAGGTGTAGTTTGGTGTTGGTTGGCCGTGCTAAATTGTCCCACAGTGTTCAGGGATGTGTAGGTTAGGGTGGATTGGCCGTGCTAAATTGTCCCATAGTGTTCAGGATGTGTAGGTTAGGGTGGATTGGCCGTGCTAAATTGTCCCATAGTGTTCAGGGATGTGTAGGTTAGGGTGGATTGGCCGTGCTAAATTGTCCCATAGTGTTCAGGGATGTGTAGGTTAGGTGGATTGGCCGTGCTAAATTGTCCCACAGTGTTCAGGGATGTGTAGGTTAGGGTGGATTGGCCGTGCTAAATTGTCCCATAGTGTTCAGGGATGTGTAGGTTAGGGTGGATTGGCCGTGCTAAATTGTCCCATAGTGTTCAGGGATGTGTAGGTTAGGGTGGATTGGCCGTGCTAAATTGTCCCACAGTGTTTCAGGGATGTGCAGGTTAGGGTGGATTGGCCGTGCTAAATTGTCCCATAGTGTTCAGGATGTGTAGGTTAGGGTGGATTGGCCGTGCTAAATTGTCCCATAGTGTTCAGGATGTGTAGGTTAGGGTGGATTGGCCGTGCTAAATTGTCCCACAGTGTTCAGGATGTGTAGGTTAGGGTGGATTGGCCGTGCTAAATTGTCCCCAGTGTTCAGGGATGTGTAGTTAGGGTGGATTGGCCGTGCTAAATTGTCCCATAGTGTTCAGGGATGTGAAGGTTATGGTGGATTGGCCGTGCTAAATTGTCCCACAGTGTTCATGGATGTGTAGGTTAGGGTGGATTGGCCGTGCTAAATTGTCCCACAGTGTTCAGGGATGTGTAGGTTAGGGTGGATTGGCCGTGCTAAATTGTCCACAGTGTTCAGGGATGTGTAGGTTAGGGTGGATTGGCCGTGCTAAATTGTCCCATAGTGTTCAGGGATGTGTAGGTTGGTGGATTGGCCGTGCTAAATTGTCCCACAGTGTTCAGGGATGTGTAGGTTAGGGTGGATTGGCCGTGCTAAATTGTCCCACAGTGTTCAGGGATGTGTAGGTTAGGGTGGATTGGCCGTGCTAAATTGTCCCACAGTGTTCAGGGATGTGTAGGTTAGGGTGGATTGGCCGTGCTAAATTGTCCCACAGTGTTCAGGGATGTGTAGGTTAGGGTGGATTGGCCGTGCTAAATTGTCCCATAGTGTTCAGGATGTGTAGGTTAGGGTGGAATTGGCCGTGCTAAATTGTCCCATAGTGTTCAGGATGTGTAGGTTAGGGTGGATTGGCCGTGCTAAATTGTCCCACAGTGTTCAGGGAGGTGTAGTTTGGTGTTGGTTGGCCATGCTAAATTGTCCCATAGTGTTCAGGATGTGTAGGTTAGGGTGGATTGGCCGTGCTAAATTGTCCCATAGTGTTCAGGGATGTGTAGGTTAGGGTGGATTGGCCGTGCTAAATTGTCCCATAGTGTTCAGGGATGTGTAGGTTAGGGTGATTGGCCGTGCTAAAATGTCCCATAGTGTTCAGGGATGTGCAGTTAGGGTGGATTGGCCGTGCTAAATTGTCCCATAGTGTTCAGGGATGTGTAGGTTAGGGTGGATTGGCCGTGCTAAATTGTCCCACAGTGTTCAGGGATGTGTAGGTTAGGGTGGATTGCCGTGCTAAATTGTCCCATAGTGTTCAGGGATGTGTAGGTTAGGGTGGATTGGCCGTGCTAAATTGTCCCACAGTGTTCAGGGATGTGTAGGTTAGGGTGGATTGGCCGTGCTAAATTGTTCCATAGTGTTCAGGATGTGTAGGTTAGGGTGGATTGGCCGTGCTAAATTGTCCCATAGTGTTCAGGGATGTGTAGGTTAGGGTGGATTGGCCGTGCTAAATTGTCCCATAGTGTTCAGGGATGTGTAGGTTAGGGTGGATTGGCCGTGCTAAATTGTCCCATAGTGTTCAGGGATGTGTAGGTTAGGGTGGATTGGCCGTGCTAAATTGTCCCACAGTGTTCAGGGATGTGTAGGTTAGGGTGGATTGGCCGTGCTAAATTGTCCCACAGTGTTCAGGATGTGTAGGTTAGGGTGGATTGGCCGTGCTAAATTGTCCCATAGTGTTTCAGGGATGTGTAGGTTAGGGTGGATTGGCCGTGCTAAATTGTCCCACAGTGTTCAGGGAGGTGTAGTTTGGTGTTGGTTGGCCATGCTAAATTGTCCCATAGTGTTCAGGGATGTGTAGGTTAGGGTGATTGGCCGTGCTAAATTGTCCCATAGTGTTCAGGGATGTGTAGGTTAGGGTGGATTGGCCGTGCTAAATTGTCCCCATAGTGTTCAGGGATGTGTAGGTTAGGGTGGATTGGCCGTGCTAAATTGTCCCACAGTGTTCAGGGATGTAGGTTAGGGTGGATTGGCCGTGCTAAATTGTCCCATAGTGTTCAGGAATGTGTAGGTTAGGGTGGATTGGCCGTGCTAAATTGTCCCATAGTGTTCAGGGATGTGTAGGTTAGGGTGGATTGGCCGTGCTAAATTGTCCCATAGTGTTCAGGGATGTGTAGGTTAGGGTGGATTGGCCGTGCTAAATTGTCCCATAGTGTTCAGGATGTGTAGTTTAGGGTGGATTGGCCGTGCTAAATTGTCCCATAGTGTTCAGGGATGTGTAGGTTAGGGTGGATTGGCCGTGCTAAATTGTCCCACAGTGTTCAGGGATGTGTAGGTTAGGGTGGATTGGCCGTGCTAAATTGTCCCATAGTGTTCAGGGATGTGTAGGTTAGGGTGGATTGGCCGTGCTAAATTGTCCCACAGTGTTCAGGGATGTGTAGGTTAGGGTGGATTGGCCGTGCTAAATTGTCCCACAGTGTTCAGGGATGTGTAGGTTAGGTGGATTGGCCGTGCTAAATTGTCCCACAGTGTTCAGGGATGTGTAGGTTAGGGTGGATTGCCGTGCTAAATTGTCCACAGTGTTCAGGGATGTGTAGGTTAGGGTGGATTGGCCGTGCTAAATTGTCCCACAGTGTTCAGGATGTGTAGGTTAGGGGATTGGCCGTGCTAAATTGTCCCATAGTGTTCAGGGATGTGTAGGTTAGGGTGGATTGGCCGTGCTAAATTGTCCCATAGTGTTCAGGGATGTGTAGGTTAGGGTGGATTGGCCGTGCTAAATTGTCCCATAGTGTTCAGGGATGTGTAGGTTAGGGTGGATTGGCCGTGCTAAATTGTCCCCCAGTGTTCAGGGATGTGTAGGTTAGGGTGGATTGGCCGTGCTAAATTGTCCCATAGTGTTCAGGGATGTGTAGGTTAGGGTGGATTGGCCGTGCTAAATTGGCCCACAGTGTTCAGGGATGTGTAGGTTAGGGTGGATTGGCCGTGCTAAATTGTCCCATAGTGTTCAGGGATGTGTAGTTAGGGTGGATTGGCCGTGCTAAATTGTCCCATAGTGTTCAGGGATGTGTAGGTTAGGGTGGATTGGCCGTGCTAAATTGTCCCATAGTGTTCAGGGATGTGTAGGTTAGGGTGGATTGGCCGTGCTAAATTGTCCCACAGTGTTCAGGGATGTGTAGGTTAGGGTGGATGGCCGTGCTAAATTGTCCCATAGTGTTCAGGGATGTGTAGGTTAGGGTGGATTGGCCGTGCTAAATTGTCCCATAGTGTTCAGGGATGTGTAGGTTAGGGTGGATTGGCCGTGCTAAATTGTCCCACAGTGTTCAGGGATGTGCAGGTTAGGGTGGATTGGCCGTGCTAAATTGACCCATAGTATTCAGGGATGTGTAGGTTAGGGTGGATTGGCCGTGCTAAATTGTCCCATAGTGTTCAGGGATGTGTAGGTTAGGGGGGATTGGCCGTGCTAAATTGTCCCACAGTGTTCAGGGATGTGTAGGTTAGGGTGGATTGGCCGTGCTAAATTGTCCCACAGTGTTCAGGGATGTGTAGGTTAGGGTGGATTGGCCGTGCTAAATTGTCTCACAGTGTCCAGGGAAGTGTCGGTTAGGGTGGATTGGCCGTGCTAAATTGTCCCACAGTGTTCAGGGATGTGTAGGTTAGGGTGGATTGGCCGTGCTAAATTGTCCCACTGTGTTCAGGGATTTGTAGGTTAGGGTGGATTGGCCGTGCTAAATTGTCCCAAAGTGTTCAGGGATGTGTAGGTTAGGGTGGATTGGCCGTGCTAAATTGTCCCACAGTGTTCAGGGATGTGTAGGTTAGGGTGGATTGGCCGTGCTAAATTGTCCCACAGTGTTCAGGGATGTGTAGGTTAGGGTGGATTGGCCGTGCTAAATTGTCCCACAGTGTTCAGGGATGTGTAGGTTAGGGTGGATTGGCCGTGCTAAATTGTCCCACAGTGTCCAGGGATGTGTAGGTTAGGGTGGATTGGCCGTGCTAAATTGTCCCATAGTGTTCAGGGATGTGTAGGTTAGGGTGGATTGGCCGTGCTAAATTGTCCCACAGTGTTCAGGGATGTGTAGGTTAGGGTGGATTGGCCGTGCTAAATTGTCCCACAGTGTTCATGGATGTGTAGGTTAGGGTGGATTGGCCGTGCTAAATTGTCCAACAGTGTTCAGGGATGTGTAGTTTAGGGTGTAATTGGCCGTGCTAAATTGTCCCATAGTGTTCAGGATGTGTAGGTTAGGGTGGAATTGGCCGTGCTAAATTGTTCCATAGTGTTCAGGGATGTGTAGTTAGGGTGGATTGGCCGTGCTAAATTGTCCCATAGTGTTCAGGGATGTGTAGGTTAGGGTGGATTGGCCGTGCTAAATTGTCCCATAGTGTTCAGGGATGTGTAGGTTAGGGTGGATTGGCCGTGCTAAATTGTCCCACAGTGTTCAGGGAGGTGTAGTTTGGTGTTGGTTGGCCATGCTAAATTGTCCCATCGTGTTCAGGGATGTGTAGTTAGGGTGGATTGGCCGTGCTAAATTGTCCCATAGTGTTCAGGGATGTGTAGGTTAGGGTGGATTGGCCGTGCTAAATTGTCCCATAGTGTTCAGGGATGTGTAGGTTAGGGTGGATTGGCCGTGCTAAATTGTCCCATAGTGTTCAGGGATGTGTAGGTTAGGTGGATTTGGCCGTGCTAAATTGTCCCACAGTGTTCAGGATGTGTAGGTTAGGGTGGATTGGCCGTGCTAAATTGTCCCACAGTGTTCAGGGATGTGTAGGTTAGGGTGGATTGGCCGTGCTAAATTGCCCCATAGTGTTCAGGGATGTGTAGGTTAGGGTGGATTGGCCGTGCTAAATTGTCCCACAGTGTTCAGGGATGTGTAGGTTAGGGTGGATTGGCCGTGCTAAATTGTCCCACAGTGTTCAGGGATGTGTAGGTTAGGGTGGATTGGCCGTGCTAAATTGTCCCATAGTGTTCAGGGATGTGTAGGTTAGGGTGGATTGGCCGTGCTATATTGTCCCATAGTATTCAGGGAAGTGTAGGTTAGGGTGGATTGGCCGTGCTAAATTGTCCCATAGTGTTCAGGGATGTGTAGGTTAGGGTGGATTGGCCGTGCTAAATTGTCCCACAGTGTTCATGGATGTGTAGGTTAGGGTGGATTGGCCGTGCTAAATTGTCCCACAGTGTTCAGGGATGTGTAGGTTAGGGTGGATTGGCCGTGCTAAATTGGCCCACAGTGTTCAGGGATGTGCTGCTTAGGGTGGATTGTTTGTGCTAAATTGTCCCATAGTGTTCAGGGATGTGTAGGTTAGGGTGGATTGGCCGTGCTAAATTGTCCCATAGTGTTCAGGGATGTGCAGGTTAGGGTGGATTGGCCGTGCTAAATTGTCCCATAGTGTTCAGGGATGTGTAGGTTAGGGTGGATTGGCCGTGCTAAATTGTCCCACAGTGTTCAGGGATGTGTAGGTTAGGGTGGATTGGCCGTGCTAAATTGTCCCATTGTGTTCAGGGATGTGCAGGTTAGGGTGGATTGGCCGTGCTAAATTGTCCCATACTGCTCAGGAATGTGTAGGTTAGGGTGGATTGGCCGTGCTAAATTGTCCCACAGTGTTCAGGGATGTGTAGGTTAGGGTGGATTGGCCGTGCTAAATTGACCCATAGTGTTCAGGGATGTGTAGTTAGGGTGGATTGGCCGTGCTAAATTGTCCCATAGTGTTCAGGGATGTGTAGTTAGGGTGGATTGGCCGTGCTAAATTGTCCCACAGTGTTCAGAGATGTGTAGGTTAGGGTGGATTGGCCGTGCTAAATTGTCCCACAGTGTTCAGGGATGTGTAGGTTAGGGTGGATTGGCCGTGCTAAATTGTCCCATAGTGTTCAGGGATGTGTAGGTTAGGGTGGATTGGCCGTGCTAAATTGTCCCACAGTGTTCAGGGATGTGTAGTTAGGGTGGATTGGCCGTGCTAAATTGTCCCACAGTGTCCAGGGAAGTGTCGGTTAGGGTGGATTGGCCGTGCTAAATTGTCCCACAGTGTTCAGGGATGTGTAGGTTAGGGTGGATACGCCGTGCTAAATTGTCCCACAGTGTTCAGGGATGTGTAGGTTAGGGTGGATTGGCCGTGCTAAATTGTCCCACAGTGTTCAGGGATGTGTAGGTTAGGGTGGATTGGCCGTGCTAAATTGTCCCACAGTGTTCAGGATGTGTAGGTTAGGGTGGATTGGCCGTGCTAAATTGTCCCATAGTGTTCAGGGATGTGTAGGTTAGGGTGGATTGGCCGTGCTAAATTGTCCCATAGTATTCAGGGATGTGTAGGTTAGGGTGGATTGGCCGTGCTAAATTGTCCCATAGTGTTCAGGGATGTGTAGGTTAGGGTGGATTGGCCGTGCTAAATTGTCCCATAGTGTTCAGGGATGTGCAGGTTAGGGTGGATTGGCCGTGCTAAATTGTCCCATAGTGTTCAGGGATGTGTAGGTTAGGGTGGATTGGCCGTGCTAAATTGTCCCACAGTTTCAGGGATGTGTAGGTTAGGGTGGATTGGCCGTGCTAAATTGTCCCATTGTGTTCAGGGATGTGCAGGTTAGGGTGGATTTGCCGTGCTAAATTGTCCCATTGTGTTCAGGGATGTGTAGGTTAGGGTGGATTGGCCGTGCTAAATTGTCCCACAGTGTTCAGGGATGTGCAGGTTAGGGTGGATTGGCCGTGCTAAATTGTCCCATAGTATTCAGGGATGTGTAGGTTAGGGTGATTGGCCGTGCTAAATTGTCCCATAGTGTTCAGGGATGTGTAGGTTAGGGGGATTGGCCGTGCTAAATTGTCCCACAGTGTTCAGAGATGTGTAGGTTAGGGTGGATTGGCCGTGCTAAATTGTCCCACAGTGTTCAGGGATGTGTAGGTTAGGGTGGATTGGCCGTGCTAAATTGTCCCATAGTGTTCAGGGATGTGAAGGTTATGGTGGATTGGCCGTGCTAAATTGTCCCACAGTGTTCATGGATGTGTAGGTTAGGGTGGATTGGCCGTGCTAAATTGTCTCACAGTGTCCAGGGAAGTGTCGGTTAGGGTGGATTGGCCGTGTTAAATTGTCCCACAGTGTTCAGGGATGTGTAGGTTAGGGTGGATAGGCCGTGCTAAATTGTCCCACAGTGTTCAGGGATGTGTCGGTTAGGGTGGACTGGCCGTGCTAAATTGTCCCACAGTGTTCAGGGATGTGTAGGTTAGGGTGGATTGGCCGTGCTAAATTGTCTCACAGTGTTCAGGGATGTGTAGGTTAGGGTGGATTGGCCGTGCTAAGTTGCCCCATAGTGTTCAGGGATGTGTCGGTTAGGGTGGATTGGCCGTGCTAAATTGTCCCACAGTGTTCAGGGATGTGTAGGTTAGGGTGGATTGGCCGTGCTAAATTGTCCCACAGTGTTAATGGATGTGTAGGTTAGGGTGGATTGGCCGTGCTAAATTGTCCAACAGTGTTCAGGGACGTGTAGTTTAGGGTGTAATTGGCCGTGCTAAATTGTCCCATAGTGTTCAGAGATGTGTAGGTTAGGGTGTAATTGGCCGTGTTAAATTGTTCCATTGTGTTCAGGGATGTGTAGTTTAGGGTGGATTGGCCGTGCTAAATTGTCCCATAGTGTTCAGGGATGTGTAGGTTAGGGTGGATTGGCCGTGCTAAATTGTCCCATAGTGTTCAGGGATGTGTAGGTTAGGGTGGATTGGCCGTGCTAAATTGTCCCACAGTGTTCAGGGAGGTGTAGTTTGGTGTTGGTTGGCCATGCTAAATTGTCCCATAGTGTTCAGGGATGTGTAGGTTAGGGTGGATTGGCCGTGCTAAATTGTCCCATAGTGTTCAGGGATGTGCAGGTTAGGGTGGATTTGGCCGTGCTAAATTGTCCCATAGTGTTCAGGGATGCGCAGGTTAGGGTGGAATGGCCGTCCTAAATTGTCCCACAGTGTTCAGGGATGTGTAGGTTAGGGTGGATTGGCCGTGCTAAATTGTCCCATAGTGTTCAGGGATGTGTAGGTTAGGGTGGATTGGCCGTGCTAAATTGTCCCATAGTGTTCAGGGATGTGTAGGTTAGGGTGGATTGGCCGTGCTAAATTGTCCCATAGTGTTCATGGATGTGTAGGTTAGGGTGGATTCGCCGTGCTAAATTGTCTCACAGTGTCCAGGGATCTGTAGGTTAGCGGGGATTGGCCGTGCTAAATTGTCCCACAGTGTTCAGGGAGGTGTAGTTTGGTGTTGGTTGGCCATGCTAAATTGTCCCATCGTGTTCAGGGATGTGTAGGTTAGGGTGGATTGGCCGTGCTAAATTGTCCCACAGTGTTCAGGGATGTGCAGGTTAGGGTGGATTGGCCATGCTAAATTGTCCCACAGTGTTCAGGGATGTGCTGCTTAGGGTGGATTGTTTGTGCTAAATTGTCCCATAGTGTTCAGGGATGTGTAGGTTAGGGTGGATTGGCCGTGCTAAATTGTCCCATAGTGTTCAGGGAGTGCAGGTTAGGGTGGATTGGCCATGCTAAATTGTCCCATAGTGTTCAGGGATGTGTAGGTTAGGGTGGGTTGGCCGTGCTAAATTGTCCCACAGTGTTCAGGGATGTGTAGGTTAGGGTGGATTGGCCGTGCTAAATTGTCCCATTGTGTTCAGGGATGTGCAGGTTAGGGTGGATTGGCCGTGCTAAATTGTCCCATACTGCTCAGGAATGTGTAGGTTAGGGTGGATTGGCCGTGCTAAATTGTCCCACAGTGTTCAGGGATGTGCAGGTTAGGGTGGATTGGCCGTGCTAAATTGTCCCATAGTGTTCAGGGATGTGTAGGTTAGGGTGGATTGGCCGTGCTAAATTGTCCCATAGTGTTCAGGGATGTGTAGGTTAGGGGGGATTGGCCGTGCTAAATTGTCCCACAGTGTTCAGAGATGTGTAGGTTAGGGTGGATTGTCCGTGCTAAATTGTCCCACAGTGTTCAGGGATGTGTAGGTTAGGGTGGTTGGCCGTGCTAAATTGTCCAACAGTGTTCAGGGACGTGTAGTTTAGGGTGTAATTGGCCGTGCTAAATTGTCCCATAGTGTTCAGAGATGTGTAGGTTAGGGTGGATTGGCCGTGCTAAATTGTCCCATAGTGTTCAGGGATGTGTAGGTTAGGGTGGATTGGCCGTGCTAAATTGTCCCACAGTGTTCAGGGAGGTGTAGTTTGGTGTTGGTTGGCCATGCTAAATTGTCCCATCGTGTTCAGGGATGTGTAGGTTCGGGAGGATTGGCCGTGCTAAATTGTCCCTTAGTGTTCAGGGATGTGTAGGTTAGGGTGGATTGGCCGTGCTAAATTGTCCCATAGTGTTCAGGGATGTGTAGGTTAGGGTGGATTGGCCGTGCTAAATTGTCCCATAGTCTTCAGGGATGTGCAGGTTAGGGTGGTTGGCCGTGCTAAATTGTCCCATAGTGTTCAGGGATGCGTAGGTTAGGGTGGAATGGCCGTGCTAAATTGTCCCACAGTGTTCAGGGATGTGTAGGTTAGGGTGGTTTGGCCGTGCTAAATTGTCCCATAGTGTTCAGGGATGTGTAGGTTAGGGTGGATTGGCCGTGCTAAATTGTCCCACAGTGTTCAGGGATGTGTAGGTTAGGGTGGATTGGCCGTGCTAAATTGTTCCATTGTGTTCAGGGATGTGCAGGTTAGGGTGGATTGGCCGTGCTAAATTGTCCCATAGTGTTCAGGGATGTGTAGGTTAGGGTGGATTGGCCATGCTAAATTGTCCCATTGTGTTCAGGGATGTGTAGGTTAGGGTGGATTGGCCGTGCTAAATTGTCCCATAGTGTTCAGGGATGTGTAGGTTAGGGTGGATTGGCCGTGCTAAATTGTCCATTGTGTTCAGGGATGCATAGGTTAGGGTGGATTGGCCGTGCTAAATTGTCCCACAGTGTTCAGGGATGTGTAGGTTAGGGTGGATTGGCCGTGCTAAATTGTCCCACAGTGTTCAGGGATGTGTAGGTTAGGGTGGATTGGCCGTGCTAAATTGTCCCATTGTGTTCAGGGATGTGCAGGTTAGGGTGGATTGGCCGTGCTAAATTGTCCCATACTGTTCAGGAATGTGTAGGTTAGGGTGGATTGGCCGTGCTAAATTGTCCCACAGTGTTCAGGGATGTGCAGGTTAGGGTGGATTGGCCGTGCTAAATTGACCCATAGTGTTCAGGGATGTGTAGGTTAGGGTGGATTGTTTGTGCTAAATTGTCCCATAGTGTTCAGGATGTGTAGGTTAGGGTGCATTGGCCGTGCTAAATTGTCCCACAGTGTTCAGAGATGTGTAGGTTAGGGTGGATTGGCCGTGCTAAATTGTCCCACAGTGTTCAGGGATGTGTAGGTTAGGGTGGATTGGCCGTGCTAAATTGTCCCATAGTGTTCAGGGATGTGAAGGTTATGGTGGATTGGCCGTGCTAAATTGTCCCACAGTGTTCAGGATGTGTAGATTAGGGTGGATTGGCCGTGCTAAATTGTCTCACAGTGTCCAGGGAAGTGTCGGTTAGGGTGGATTGGCCGTGCTAAATTGTCCCACAGTGTTCAGGGATGTGTAGGTTAGGGTGGATACGCCGTGCTAAATTGTCCCACAGTGTTCAGGGATGTGTCGGTTAGGGTGGATTGGCCGTGCTAAATTGTCCCACAGTGTTCAGGGATGTGTAGGTTAGGGTGGATTGGCCGTGCTAAATTGTCTCACAGTGTTCAGGGATGTGTAGGTTAGGGTGGATTGGCCGTGCTAAGTTGCCCCATAGTGTTCAGGGATGTGTCGGTTAGGGTGGATTGGCCGTGCTAAATTGACCCATAGTATTCAGGGATGTGTAGGTTAGGGTGGATTGGCCGTGCTAAATTGTCCCATAGTGTTCAGGGATGTGTAGGTTAGGGTGGATTGGCCGTGCTAAATTGTCCCATAGTGTTCAGGGATGTGTAGGTTAGGGTGGATTGGCCGTGCTAAATTGTCCCATAGTGTTCAGGGATGTGTAGGTTAGGGTGGATTGGCCGTGCTAAATTGTCCCACAGTTTCAGGGATGTGTAGGTTAGGGTGGATTGGCCGTGCTAAATTGTCCCATTGTGTTCAGGGATGTGTAGGTTAGGGTGGATTGCCGTGCTAAATTGTCCCATTGTGTTCAGGGATGTGCAGGTTAGGGTGGATTGGCCGTGCTAAATTGTCCCACAGTGTTCAGGGATGTGCAGGTTAGGGTGGATTGGCCGTGCTAAATTGACCCATAGTATTCAGGGATGTGTAGGTTAGGGTGGATTGGCCGTGCTAAATTGTCCCATAGTGTTCAGGGATGTGTAGGTTAGGGTGGATTGGCCGTGCTAAATTGTCCCACAGTGTTCAGGATGTGTAGGTTAGGGTGGATTGGCCGTGCTAAATTGTCCCACAGTGTCCAGGGAAGTGTCGGTTAGGGTGGATTGGCCGTGCTAAATTGTCCCACAGTGTTCAGGGATGTGTAGGTTAGGGTGGATTGGCCGTGCTAAATTGTCCCACAGTGTTCAGGGATGTGTAGGTTAGGGTGGATTGGCCGTGCTAAATTGTCCCACAGTGTTCAGGGATGTGTAGGTTAGGGTGGATTGGCCGTGCTAAATTGTCTCACAGTGTCCAGGGATGTGTAGGTTAGGGTGGATTGGCCGTGCTAAGTTGCCCCATAGTGTTCAGGGATGTGTCGGTTAGGGTGGATTGGCCGTGCTAAATTGTCCCACAGTGTTCAGGGATGTGTAGGTTAGGGTGGATTGGCCGTGCTAAATTGTCCCACAGTGTTAATGGATGTGTAGGTTAGGGTGGATTGGCCGTGCTAAATTGTCCAACAGTGTTCAGGGACGTGTAGTTTAGGGTGTAATTGGCCGTGCTAAATTGTCCCATAGTGTTCAGAGATGTGTAGGTTAGGGTGTAATTGGCCGTGTTAAATTGTTCCATTGTGTTCAGGGATGTGTAGTTTAGGGTGGATTGGCCGTGCTAAATTGTCCCATAGTGTTCAGGGATGTGTAGGTTAGGGTGGATTGGCCGTGCTAAATTGTCCCATAGTGTTCAGGGATGTGTAGGTTAGGGTGGATTGGCCGTGCTAAATTGTCCCACAGTGTTCAGGGAGGTGTAGTTTGGTGTTGGTTGGCCATGCTAAATTGTCCCATAGTGTTCAGGGATGTGTAGGTTAGGGTGGATTGGCCGTGCTAAATTGTCCCATAGTGTTCAGGGATGTGCAGGTTAGGGTGGTTGGCCGTGCTAAATTGTCCCATAGTGTTCAGGGATGCGTAGGTTAGGGTGGAATGGCCGTGCTAAATTGTCCCACAGTGTTCAGGGATGTGTAGGTTAGGGTGGATTGGCCGTGCTAAATTGTCCCATAGTGTTCAGGGATGTGTAGGTTAGGGTGGATTGGCCGTGCTAAATTGTCCCATAGTGTTCAGGGATGTGTAGGTTAGGGTGGATTGGCCGTGCTAAATTGTCCCATAGTGTTCATGGATGTGTAGGTTAGGGTGGATTGGCCGTGCTAAATTGTCTCACAGTGTCCAGGGATCTGTAGGTTAGCGGGGATTGGCCGTGCTAAATTGTCCCACAGTGTTCAGGGAGGTGTAGTTTGGTGTTGGTTGGCCGTGCTAAATTGTCCCATCGTGTTCAGGGATGTGTAGGTTAGGGTGGATTGGCCGTGCTAAATTGTCCCACAGTGTTCAGGGATGTGCAGGTTAGGGTGGATTGGCCATGCTAAATTGTCCCACAGTGTTCAGGGATGTGCTGCTTAGGGTGGATTGTTTGTGCTAAATTGTCCCATAGTGTTCAGGGATGTGTAGGTTAGGGTGGATTGGCCGTGCTAAATTGTCCCATAGTGTTCAGGGATGTGCAGGTTAGGGTGGATTGGCCGTGCTAAATTGTCCCATAGTGTTCAGGGATGTGTAGGTTAGGGTGGGTTGGCCGTGCTAAATTGTCCCATAGTGTTCAGGAATGTGTAGTTTAGGGTTTAAGTGGCCGTGCTAAATTGTCCCATAGTGTTCAGGGATGTGTAGGTTAGGGTGGATTGGCCGTGCTAAGTTGTCCCATTGTGTTCAGGGATGTGCAGGTTAGGGTGGATTGCCGTGCAAAATTGTCCCACAGTGTTCCGGGATGTGTAGGTTAGGGTGGATTGGCCGTGTTAAATTGTCCCATGGTGTTCAGGGATGTGCAGGTTAGGGTGGATTGGCCGTGCTAAATTGTCCCACAGTGTTCAGGGATGTGTCGGTTAGGGTGGATTGGCCGTGCTAAATTGTCCCATAGTGTTCAGGGATGTGTAGGTTAGGGTGGATTGGCCGTGCTAAATTGTCCCACAGTGTTCAGAGATGTGTAGGTTAGGGTGGATTGGCCGTGCTAAATTGTCCCACAGTGTTCAGGGATGTGTAGGTTAGGGTGGATTGGCCGTGCTAAATTGTCCCGTAGTGTTCAGGGATGTGAAGGTTATGGTGGATTGGCCGTGCTAAATTGTCCCACAGTGTTCATGGATGTGTAGGTTAGGGTGGATTGGCCGTGCTAAATTGTCTCACAGTGTCCAGGGATGTGTAGGTTAGGGTGGATTGGCCGTGCTAAATTGTCCCACAGTGTTCAGGGATGTGTAGGTTAGGGTGGATTGGCCGTGCTAAATTGTCCCATTGTGTTCAGGGATTTTTAGGTTAGGATGGATTGGCCGTGCTAAATTGTCCCACAGTGTTCTGGGTTGGGTAGGTTAGGGTGGATTAGCCGTGCTAAAGTGTCCCACAGTGTTCAGGGATGTGTAGGTTAGGGTGGATAGGCCGTGCTAAATTGTCCCACAGTGTTCAGGGATGTGTCGGTTAGGGTGGATTGGCCGTGCTAAATTGTCCCACAGTGTTCAGGGATGTGTAGGTTAGGGTGGGTTGGCCGTGGTAAATTGTCCAACAGTGTTCAGGGACGTGTAGTTTAGGGTGTAATTGGCCGTGCTAAATTGTCCCATAGTGTTCAGAGATGTGTAGGTTAGGGTTTAATTGGCCGTGCAAAATTGTCCCATAGTGTTCAGGGATGTGTAGGTTAGGGTGGATTGGCCGTGCTAAATTGTCCCACAGTGTTCAGGGAGGTGTAGTTTGGTGTTGGTTGGCCATGCTAAATTGTCCCATCGTGTTCAGGGATGTGTAGGTTAGGGTGGATTGGCCGTGCTAAATTGTCCCTTAGTGTTCAGGGATGTGTAGGTTAGGGTGGATTGGCCGTGCTAAATTGTCCCATAGTGTTCAGGGATGTGTAGGTTAGGGTGGATTGGCCGTGCTAAATTGTCCCATAGTCTTCAGGGATGTGCAGGTTAGGGTGGTTTGGCCGTGCTAAATTGTCCCATAGTGTTCAGGGATGCGTAGGTTAGGGTGGAATGGCCGTGCTAAATTGTCCCACAGTGTTCAGGGATGTGTAGGTTAGGGTGGTTGGCCGTGCTAAATTGTCCCATAGTGTTCAGGGATGCGTAGGTTAGGGTGGAATGGCCGTGCTAAATTGTTCCATTGTGTTCAGGGATGTGTAGGTTAGGGTGGATTGGCCGTGCTAAATTGTCCCATAGTGTTCAGGGATGTGTAGGTTAGGGTGGATTGGCCATGCTAAATTGTTCCATTGTGTTCAGGGATGTGTAGGTTAGGGTGGATTGGCCGGCTAAATTGTCCCATAGTGTTCAGGGATGTGTAGGTTAGGGTGGATTGGCCATGCTAAATTGTTCCATTGTGTTCAGGGATGCGTAGGTTAGGGTGGATTGGCCGTGCTAAATTGTCCCACAGTGTTCAGGGATGTGTAGGTTAGGGTGGATTGGCCGTGCTAAATTGTCCTACAGTGTTCAGAGATGTGTAGGTTAGGGTGTAATTGGCCGTGTTAAATTGTCCCATTGTGTTCAGGGATGTGTAGTTTAGGGTGGATTGGCCGTGCTAAATTGTCCCATAGTGTTCAGGGATGTGTAGGTTATGGTGGATTGGCCGTGCTAAATTGTCCCACAATGTTCAGGGAGGTGTAGTTTGGTGTTGGTTGGCCATGCTAAATTGCCCCATAGTGTTCAGGGATGTGTACGTTAGATTGGATTGGCCGTGCTAAATTGTCCCATAGTGTTCAGGGATGTGTACGTTAGATTGGATTGGCCGTGCTAAATTGTCCCATAGTGTTCAGGGATGTGTAGGTTAGGGTGGATAGGCCGTGCTAAATTGTCCCACAGTATTCAGGGATGTGTCGGTTAGGGTGGATTGGCCGTGCTAAATTGTCCCACAGTGTTCAGGGATGTGTAGTTTAGGGTGGATTGGCCGTGCTAAATTGTCCCACAGTGTTCAGGGATGTGTAGGTTTGGGTGGATTGGCCGTGCTAAGTTGTTCCATAGTGTTCAGGGATGTGTAGTTTAGTGTGGATTGGCCGTGCTAAGTTGTCGCATAGTGTTCAGGGATGTGTAGTTTAGGGTGGATTGGCCGTGCTAAATTGTCCCATAGTGTTCTGGAATGTGTAGTTTAGGGTGTAATTGGCCGTGCTAAATTGTCCCATAGTGTTCAGGGATGTGTAGGTTAGGGTGGATTGGCCGTGCTAAGTTGTTCCATAGTGTTCAGGGATGTGTAGTTTAGTGTGGATTGGCCGTGCTAAGTTGTCGCATAGTGTTCAGGGATGTGTAGTTTAGGGTGGATTGGCCGTGCTAAATTGTCCCATAGTGTTCTGGAATGTGTAGTTTAGGGTGTAATTGGCCGTGCTAAATTGTCCCATAGTGTTCAGGGATGTGTAGGTTAGGGTGGATTGGCCGTGCTAAGTTGTCCCATTGTGTTCAGGGATGTGCAGGTTAGGGTGGACCGCCGTGCAAAATTGTCCCACAGTGTTCCGGGATGTGTAGGTTAGGGTGGATTGGCCGTGTTAAATTGTCCCATGGTGTTCAGGGATGTGCAGGTTAGGGTGGATTGGCCGTGCTAAATTGTCCCACAGTGTTCAGGGATGTGTCGGTTAGCGTGGATTGTCCGTGCTAAATTGTCCCATAGTGTTCAGGGATGCGTAGGTTAGGGTGGATTGGCCGTGCTAAGTTGTTCCATAGTGTTCAGGGATGTGTAGTTTAGTGTGGATTGGCCGTGCTAAGTTGTCGCATAGTGTTCAGGGATGTGTAGTTTAGGGTGGATTGGCCGTGCTAAATTGTCCCATAGTGTTCTGGAATGTGTAGTTTAGGGTGTAATTGGCCGTGCTAAATTGTCCCATAGTGTTCAGGGATGTGTAGGTTAGGGTGGATTGGCCGTGCTAAATTGTCCCACAGTGTTCAGGGATGTGTAGTTTAGTGTGGATTGGCCGTGCTAAGTTGTCGCATAGTGTTCAGGGATGTGTAGTTTAGGGTGGATTGGCCGTGCTAAATTGTCCCATAGTGTTGTGGAATGTGTAGTTTAGGGTGTAATTGGCCGTGCTAAATTGTCCCATAGTGTTCAGGGATGTGTAGGTTAGGGTGGATTGGCCGTGCTAAGTTGTCCCATTGTGTTCAGGGATGTGCAGGTTAGGGTGGACCGCCGTGCAAAATTGTCCCACAGTGTTCCGGGATGTGTAGGTTAGGGTGGATTGGCCGTGTTAAATTGTCCCATGGTGTTCAGGGATGTGCAGGTTAGGGTGGATTGGCCGTGCTAAATTGTCCCACAGTGTTCAGGGATGTGTCGGTTAGCGTGGATTGGCCGTGCTAAATTGTCCCATAGTGTTCAGGGATGCGTAGGTTAGGGTGGATTGGCCGTGCTAAATTGTCCCACAGTGTTCAGAGATGTGTAGGTTAGGGTGGATTGGCCGTGCTAAGTTGTTCCATAGTGTTCAGGGATGTGTAGTTTAGTGTGGATTGGCCGTGCTAAGTTGTCGCATAGTGTTCAGGGATGTGTAGTTTAGGGTGGATTGGCCGTGCTAAATTGTCCCATAGTGTTCTGGAATGTGTAGTTTAGGGTGTAATTGGCCGTGCTAAATTGTCCCATAGTGTTCAGGGATGTGTAGGTTAGGGTGGATTGGCCGTGCTAAGTTGTTCCATAGTGTTCAGGGATGTGTAGTTTAGTGTGGATTGGCCGTGCTAAGTTGTCGCATAGTGTTCAGGGATGTGTAGGTTAGGGTGGATTGGCCGTGCTAAATTGTCCCATAGTGTTCTGGAATGTGTAGTTTAGGGTGTAATTGGCCGTGCTAAATTGTCCCATAGTGTTCAGGGATGTGTAGGTTGGGGTGGATTGGCTGTGCTAAGTTGTCCCATTGTGTTCAGGGATGTGCAGGTTAAGGTGGACCGCCGTGCAAAATTGTCCCACAGTGTTCCGGGATGTGTAGGTTAGGGTGGATTGGCCGTGCTAAATTGTCCCACAGTGTTCAGGGATGTGTCGGTTAGCGTGGATTGGCCGTGCTAAATTGTCCCATAGTGTTCAGCGATGCGTAGGTTAGGGTGGATTGGCCGTGCTAAATTGTCCCACAGTGTTCAGAGATGTGTAGGTTAGGGTGGATTGGCCGTGCTAAATTGTCCCACAGTGTTCAGGGATGTGTAGGTTAGGGTGGATTGGCCGTGCTAAATTGTCCCACAGTGTTCAGGGATGTGAAGGTTATGGTGGATTGGCCGTGCTAAATTGTCCCACAGTGTTCAGGGATGTGTAGGTTTGGGTGGATTGGCCGTGCTAAATTGTCTCACAGTGTCCAGGGATGTGTAGGTTAGGGTGGATTGGCCGTGTTAAATTGTCCCACAGTGTTCAGGGATGTGTAGGTTACGGTGGATTGGCCGTGCTAAATTGTCCCATTGTGTTCAGGGATTTGTAGGTTAGGGTGGATTGGCCGTGCTAAATTGTCCGACAGTGTTCTGGGATGGGTAGGTTAGGGTGGATTAGCCGTGCTAAAGTGTCCCACAGTGTTCAGGGATGTGTAGGTTAGGGTGGATAGGCCGTGCTAAATTGTCCCACAGTGTTCAGGGATGTGTCGGTTAGGGTGGATTGGCCGCGCTAAATTGTCCGACAGTGTTCTGGGATGGGTAGGTTAGGGTGGATTAGCCGTGCTAAAGTGTCCCACAGTGTTCTGGGATGTGTAGGTTAGGGTGGATAGGCCGTGCTAAATTGTCCCACAGTGTTCAGGGATGTGTCGGTTAGGGTGGATTGGCCGTGCTAAATTGTCCCACAGTGTTCAGGGATGTGTAGGTTAGGGTGGGTTGGCCGTGCTAAATTGTCCAACAGTGTTCAGGGATGTGTAGGTTAGGGTGGATTGGCCGTGCTAAATTGTCCCATTGTGTTCAGGGATTTTTAGGTTAGGATGGATTGGCCGTGCTAAATTGTCCCACAGTGTTCTGGGTTGGGTAGGTTAGGGTGGATTAGCCGTGCTAAAGTGTCCCACAGTGTTCAGGGATGTGTAGGTTAGGGTGGATAGGCCGTGCTAAATTGTCCCACAGTGTTCAGGGATGTGTCGGTTAGGGTGGATTGGCCGTGCTAAATTGTCCCACAGTGTTCAGGGATGTGTAGGTTAGGGTGGGTTGGCCGTGCTAAATTGTCCAACAGTGTTCAGGGACGTGTAGTTTAGGGTGTAATTGGCCGTGCTAAATTGTCCCATAGTGTTCAGAGATGTGTAGGTTAGGGTTTAATTGGCCGTGCTAAATTGTCCCATAGTGTTCAGGGATGTGTAGGTTAGGGTGGATTGGCCGTGCTAAATTGTCCCACAGTGTTCAGGGAGGTGTAGTTTGGTGTTGGTTGGCCATGCTAAATTGTCCCATCGTGTTCAGGGATGTGTAGGTTAGGGTGGATTGGCCGTGCTAAATTGTCCCTTAGTGTTCAGGGATGTGTAGGTTAGGGTGGATTGGCCGTGCTAAATTGTCCCATAGTGTTCAGGGATGTGTAGGTTAGGGTGGATTGGCCGTGCTAAATTGTCCCATAGTGTTCAGGGATGTGCAGGTTAGGGTGGTTTGGCCGTGCTAAATTGTCCCATAGTGTTCAGGGATGTGTAGGTTAGGGTGGAATGGCCGTGCTAAATTGTCCCACAGTGTTCAGGGATGTGTAGGTTAGGGTGGTTTGGCCGTGCTAAATTGTCCCATAGTGTTCAGGGATGCGTAGGTTAGGGTGGAATGGCCGTGCTAAATTGTTCCATTGTGTTCAGGGATGTGTAGGTTAGGGTGGATTGGCCGTGCTAAATTGTCCCATAGTGTTCAGGGATGTGTAGGTTAGGGTGGATTGGCCATGCTAAATTGTTCCATTGTGTTCAGGGATGTGTAGGTTAGGGTGGATTGGCCGGGCTAAATTGTCCCATAGTGTTCAGGGATGTGTAGGTTAAGGTGGATTGGCCATGCTAAATTGTTCCATTGTGTTCAGGGATGCGTAGGTTAGGGTGGATTGGCCGTGCTAAATTGTCCCACAGTGTTCAGGGATGTGTAGGTTAGGGTGGATTGGCCGTGCTAAATTGTCCTACAGTGTTCAGAGATGTGTAGGTTAGGGTGTAATTGGCCGTGTTAAATTGTCCCATTGTGTTCAGGGATGTGTAGTTTAGGGTGGATTGGCCGTGCTAAATTGTCCCATAGTGTTCAGGGATGTGTAGGTTATGGTGGATTGGCCGTGCTAAATTGTCCCACAATGTTCAGGGAGGTGTAGTTTGGTGTTGGTTGGCCATGCTAAATTGCCCCATAGTGTTCAGGGATGTGTACGTTAGATTGGATTGGCCGTGCTAAATTGTCCCATAGTGTTCAGGGATGTGCAGGTTAGGGTGGTTTGGCCGTGCTAAATTGTCCCACAGTATTCAGGGATGTGTCGGTTAGGATGGATAGGCCGTGCTAAATTGTCCCACAGTGTTCATGGATGTGTAGGTTAGGGTGGATTGGCCGTGCTAAATTGTCTCACAGTGTTCAGGAATGTATAGGTTAGGGTGGATTGTCCGTGCAAATTGTCCCACAGTGTTCAGGGATGTATAGGTTAGGGTGGATTGGCCGTGCTAATTGTTCCATAGTGTTCAGGGATGTGTAGTTTAGTGTGGATTGGCCGTGCTAAGTTGTCGCATAGTGTTCAGGGATGTGTCGTTTAGGGGGTAATTG
Source organism: Hemiscyllium ocellatum (assembly GCF_020745735.1). Lineage (NCBI taxonomy): Eukaryota > Metazoa > Chordata > Chondrichthyes > Orectolobiformes > Hemiscylliidae > Hemiscyllium > Hemiscyllium ocellatum. Next base: position 540,678 of record NW_026867532.1, read on the forward strand.
GCCGTGCTAAATTGTCCCATAGTGTTCAGGGATGTGTAGGTTAGGGTGGATTGGCCGTGCTAAATTGTCCCACAGTGTTCAGGGATGTGTAGGTTAGGGTGGATTGGCCGTGCTAAATTGTCCCATAGTGTTCAGGGTGTGTAGGTTAGGGTGGATAGGCCGTGCCAAATTGTCCCACAGTATTCAGGGATGTGTCGGTTAGGGTGGATTGGCCGTGCTAAATTGTCCCACAGTGTTCAGGGATGTGTAGTTTAGGGTGGATAGGCCGTGCTAAATTGTCCCACAGTGTTCAGGGATGTGTAGGTTTGGGTGGATTGGCCGTGCTAAGTTGTTCCATAGTGTTCAGGGATGTGTAGTTTAGTGTGGATTGGCCGTGCTAAGTTGTCGCATAGTGTTCAGGGATGTGTAGTTTAGGGTGGATTGGCCGTGCTAAATTGTCCCATAGTGTTCTGGAATGTGTAGTTTAGGGTGTAATTGGCCGTGCTAAATTGTCCCATAGTGTTCAGGGATGTGTAGGTTAGGGTGGATTGGCCGTGCTAAGTTGTTCCATAGTGTTCAGGGATGTGTAGTTTAGTGTGGATTGGCCGTGCTAAGTTGTCGCATAGTGTTCAGGGATGTGTAGTTTAGGGTGGATTGGCCGTGCTAAGTTGTCCCATAGTGTTCTGGAATGTGTAGTTTAGGGTGTAATTGGCCGTGCTAAATTGTCCCATAGTGTTCAGGGATGTGTAGGTTAGGGTGGATTGGCCGTGCTAAGTTGTCCCATTGTGTTCAGGGATGTGCAGGTTAGGGTGGACCGCCGTGCAAAATTGTCCCACAGTGTTCCGGGATGTGTAGGTTAGGGTGGATTGGCCGTGTTAAATTGTCCCATGGTGTTCAGGGATGTGCAGGTTAGGGTGGATTGGCCGTGCTAAATTGTCCCACAGTGTTCAGGGATGTGTCGGTTAGCGTGGATTGTCCGTGCTAAATTGTCCCATAGTGTTCAGGGATGCGTAGGTTAGGGTGGATTGGCCGTGCTAAGTTGTTCCATAGTGTTCAGGGATGTGTAGTTTAGTGTGGATTGGCCGTGCTAAGTTGTCGCATAGTGTTCAGGGATGTGTAGTTTAGGGTGGATTGGCCGTGCTAAATTGTCCCATAGTGTTCTGGAATGTGTAGTTTAGGGTGTAATTGGCCGTGCTAAATTGTCCCATAGTGTTCAGGGATGTGTAGGTTAGGGTGGATTGGCCGTGCTAAGTTGTTCCATAGTGTTCAGGGATGTGTAGTTTAGTGTGGATTGGCCGTGCTAAGTTGTCGCATAGTGTTCAGGGATGTGTAGTTTAGGGTGGATTGGCCGTGCTAAATTGTCCCATAGTGTTGTGGAATGTGTAGTTTAGGGTGTAATTGGCCGTGCTAAATTGTCCCATAGTGTTCAGGGATGTGTAGGTTAGGGTGGATTGGCCGTGCTAAGTTGTCCCATTGTGTTCAGGGATGTGCAGGTTAGGGTGGACCGCCGTGCAAAATTGTCCCACAGTGTTCCGGGATGTGTAGGTTAGGGTGGATTGGCCGTGTTAAATTGTCCCATGGTGTTCAGGGATGTGCAGGTTAGGGTGGATTGGCCGTGCTAAATTGTCCCACAGTGTTCAGGGATGTGTCGGTTAGCGTGGATTGGCCGTGCTAAATTGTCCCATAGTGTTCAGGGATGCGTAGGTTAGGGTGGATTGGCCGTGCTAAATTGTCCCACAGTGTTCAGAGATGTGTAGGTTAGGGTGGATTGGCCGTGCTAAGTTGTTCCATAGTGTTCAGGGATGTGTAGTTTAGTGTGGATTGGCCGTGCTAAGTTGTCGCATAGTGTTCAGGGATGTGTAGTTTAGGGTGGATTGGCCGTGCTAAATTGTCCCATAGTGTTCTGGAATGTGTAGTTTAGGGTGTAATTGGCCGTGCTAAATTGTCCCATAGTGTTCAGGGATGTGTAGGTTAGGGTGGATTGGCCGTGCTAAGTTGTTCCATAGTGTTCAGGGATGTGTAGTTTAGTGTGGATTGGCCGTGCTAAGTTGTCGCATAGTGTTCAGGGATGTGTAGGTTAGGGTGGATTGGCCGTGCTAAATTGTCCCATAGTGTTCTGGAATGTGTAGTTTAGGGTGTAATTGGCCGTGCTAAATTGTCCCATAGTGTTCAGGGATGTGTAGGTTGGGGTGGATTGGCTGTGCTAAGTTGTCCCATTGTGTTCAGGGATGTGCAGGTTAAGGTGGACCGCCGTGCAAAATTGTCCCACAGTGTTCCGGGATGTGTAGGTTAGGGTGGATTGGCCGTGCTAAATTGTCCCACAGTGTTCAGGGATGTGTCGGTTAGCGTGGATTGGCCGTGCTAAATTGTCCCATAGTGTTCAGCGATGCGTAGGTTAGGGTGGATTGGCCGTGCTAAATTGTCCCACAGTGTTCAGAGATGTGTAGGTTAGGGTGGATTGGCCGTGCTAAATTGTCCCACAATGTTCAGGGATGTGTAGGTTAGGGTGGATTGGCCGTGCTAAATTGTCCCATAGTGTTCAGGGATGTGAAGGTTATGGTGGATTGGCCGTGCTAAATTGTCCCACAGTGTTCAGGGATGTGTAGGTTTGGGTGGATTGGCCGTGCTAAATTGTCTCACAGTGTCCAGGGATGTGTAGGTTAGGGTGGATTGGCCGTGCTAAATTGTCCCACAGTGTTCAGGGATGTGTAGGTTACGGTGGATTGGCCGTGCTAAATTGTCCCATTGTGTTCAGGGATTTGTAGGTTAGGGTGGATTGGCCGTGCTAAATTGTCCGACAGTGTTCTGGGATGGGTAGGTTAGGGTGGATTAGCCGTGCTAAAGTGTCCCACAGTGTTCAGGGATGTGTAGGTTAGGGTGGATAGGCCGTGCTAAATTGTCCCACAGTGTTCAGGGATGTGTCGGTTAGGGTGGATTGGCCGCGCTAAATTGTCCGACAGTGTTCTGGGATGGGTAGGTTAGGGTGGATTAGCCGTGCTAAAGTGTCCCACAGTGTTCTGGGATGTGTAGGTTAGGGTGGATAGGCCGTGCTAAATTGTCCCACAGTGTTCAGGGATGTGTCGGTTAGGGTGGATTGGCCGTGCTAAATTGTCCCACAGTGTTCTGGGATGTGTAGGTTAGGGTGGGTTGGCCGTGCTAAATTGTCCAACAGTGTTCAGGGACGTGTAGTTTAGGGTGTAATTGGCCGTGCTAAATTGTCCCATAGTGTTCAGAGATGTGTAGGTTAGGGTTTAATTGGCCGTGCTAAATTGTCCCATAGTGTTCAGGGATGTGTAGGTTAGGGTGGATTGGCCGTGCTAAATTGTCCCACAGTGTTCAGGGAGGTGTAGTTTGGTGTTGGTTGGCCATGCTAAATTGTCCCATCGTGTTCAGGGATGTGTAGGTTAGGGTGGATTGGCCGTGCTAAATTGTCTCACAGTGTCCAGGGATGTGTAGGTTAGGGTGGATTGGCCGTGCTAAATTGTCCCACAGTGTTCAGGGATGTGTAGGTTACGGTGGATTGGCCGTGCTAAATAGTCCCATTGTGTTCAGGGATTTGTAGGTTAGGGTGGATTGGCCGTGCTAAATTGTCCCACAGTGTTCAGGGATGTGTCGGTTAGCGTGGATTGGCCGTGCTAAATTGTCCCATAGTGTTCAGGGATGCGTAGGTTAGGGTGGATTGGCCGTGCTAAATTTTCCCACAGTGTTCAGAGATGTGTAGGTTAGGGTGGTTTGGCCGTGCTAAATTGTCCCACAGTGTTCAGGGATGTGTAGGTTAGGGTGGATTGGCCGTGCTAAATTGTCCCATAGTGTTCAGGGATGTGAAGGTTATGGTGGATTGGCCGTGCTAAATTGTCCCACAGTGTTCATGGATGTGTAGGTTAGGGTGGATTGGCCGTGCTAAATTTTCCCACAGTGTTCAGGGATGTGTAGGTTAGGGTGGATTGGCCGTGCTAAATTGCCCTATATTGTTCAGGGATGTGTAGGTTAGGGTGGATTGGCCGTGCTAAATTGTCCCACAGTGTTCAGGGATGTGTAGGTTAGGGTGGATTGGCCGTGCTAAATTGTCCCATAGTGTTCAGGGGTGTGTAGGTTAGGGTGGATAGGCCGTGCCAAATTGTCCCACAGTATTCAGGGATGTGTCGGTTAGGGTGGATTGGCCGTGCTAAATTGTCCCACAGTGTTCAGGGATGTGTAGTTTAGGGTGGATAGGCCGTGCTAAATTGTCCCACAGTGTTCAGGGATGTGTAGGTTAGGGTGGATTGGCCGTGCTAAGTTGTTCCATAGTGTTCAGGGATGTGTAGTTTAGTGTGGATTGGCCGTGCTAAGTTGTCGCATAGTGTTCAGGGATGTGTAGTTTAGTGTGGATTGGCCGTGCTAAGTTGTCGCATAGTGTTCAGGGATGTGTAGTTTAGGGTGGATTGGCCGTGCTAAATTGTCCCATAGTGTTCAGGGATGTGTAGGTTAGGGTGGATTGGCCGTGCTAAGTTGTCCCATTGTGTTCAGGGATGTGCAGGTTAGGGTCGACCGCCGTGCAAAATTGTCCCACAGTGTTCCGGGATGTGTAGGTTAGGGTGGATTGGCCGTGTTGAATTGTCCCATGGTGTTCAGGGATGTGCAGGTTAGGGTGGATTGGCCGTGCTAAATTGTCCCATAGTGTTCTGGAATGTGTAGTTTAGGGTGTAATTGGCCGTGCTAAATTGTCCCATAGTGTTCAGGGATGTGTAGGTTAGGGTGGATTGGCCGTGCTAAGTTGTTCCATAGTGTTCAGGGATGTGTAGTTTAGTGTGGATTGGCCGTGCTAAGTTGTCGCATAGTGTTCAGGGATGTGTAGTTTAGGGTGGATTGGCCGTGCTAAATTGTCCCAGAGTGTTGTGGAATGTGTAGTTTAGGGTGTAATTGGCCGTGCTAAATTGTCCCATAGTGTTCAGGGATGTGTAGGTTAGGGTGGATTGGCCGTGCTAATTGTCCCATAGTGTTCAGGGATGTGCAGGTTAGGGTGGACCGCCGTGCAAAATTGTCCCACAGTGTTCCGGGATGTGTAGGTTAGGGTGGATTGGCCGTGTTAAATTGTCCCATGGTGTTCAGGGATGTGCAGGTTAGGGTGGATTGGCCGTGCTAAATTGTCCCACAGTGTTCAGGGATGTGTCGGTTAGCGTGGATTGGCCGTGCTAAATTGTCCCATAGTGTTCAGGGATGCGTAGGTTAGGGTGGATTGGCCGTGCTAAATTGTCCCACAGTGTTCAGAGATGTGTAGGTTAGGGTGGATTGGCCGTGCTAAGTTGTTCCATAGTGTTCAGGGATGTGTAGTTTAGTGTGGATTGGCCGTGCTAAGTTGTCGCATAGTGTTCAGGGATGTGTAGTTTAGGGTGGATTGGCCGTGCTAAATTGTCCCACAGTGTTCAGGGATGTGTAGGTTAGGGTGGATTGGCCGTGCTAAGTTGTTCCATAGTGTTCAGGGATGTGTAGTTTAGTGTGGATTGGCCGTGCTAAGTTGTCGCATAGTGTTCAGGGATGTGTAGTTTAGTGTGGATTGGCCGTGCTAAGTTGTCGCATAGTGTTCAGGGATGTGTAGTTTAGGGTGGATTGGCCGTGCTAAATTGTCCCATAGTGTTCAGGGATGTGTAGGTTAGGGTGGATTGGCCGTGCTAAGTTGTCCCATTGTGTTCAGGGATGTGCAGGTTAGGGTCGACCGCCGTGCAAAATTGTCCCACAGTGTTCCGGGATGTGTAGGTTAGGGTGGATTGGCCGTGTTGAATTGTCCCATGGTGTTCAGGGATGTGCAGGTTAGGGTGGATTGGCCGTGCTAAATTGTCCCATAGTGTTCTGGAATGTGTAGTTTAGGGTGTAATTGGCCGTGCTAAATTGTCCCATAGTGTTCAGGGATGTGTAGGTTAGGGTGGATTGGCCGTGCTAAGTTGTTCCATAGTGTTCAGGGATGTGTAGTTTAGTGTGGATTGGCCGTGCTAAGTTGTCGCATAGTGTTCAGGGATGTGTAGTTTAGGGTGGATTGGCCGTGCTAAATTGTCCCATAGTGTTGTGGAATGTGTAGTTTAGGGTGTAATTGGCCGTGCTAAATTGTCCCATAGTGTTCAGGGATGTGTAGGTTAGGGTGGATTGGCCGTGCTAAGTTGTCCCATTGTGTTCAGGGATGTGCAGGTTAGGGTGGACCGCCGTGCAAAATTGTCCCACAGTGTTCCGGGATGTGTAGGTTAGGGTGGATTGGCCGTGTTAAATTGTCCCATGGTGTTCAGGGATGTGCAGGTTAGGGTGGATTGGCCGTGCTAAATTGTCCCACAGTGTTCAGGGATGTGTCGGTTAGCGTGGATTGGCCGTGCTAAATTGTCCCATAGTGTTCAGGGATGCGTAGGTTAGGGTGGATTGGCCGTGCTAAATTGTCCCACAGTGTTCAGAGATGTGTAGGTTAGGGTGGATTGGCCGTGCTAAGTTGTTCCATAGTGTTCAGGGATGTGTAGTTTAGTGTGGATTGGCCGTGCTAAGTTGTCGCATAGTGTTCAGGGATGTGTAGTTTAGGGTGGATTGGCCGTGCTAAATTGTCCCATAGTGTTCTGGAATGTGTAGTTTAGGGTGTAATTGGCCGTGCTAAATTGTCCCATAGTGTTCAGGGATGTGTAGGTTAGGGTGGATTGGCCGTGCTAAGTTGTTCCATAGTGTTCAGGGATGTGTAGTTTAGTGTGGATTGGCCGTGCTAAGTTGTCGCATAGTGTTCAGGGATGTGTAGTTTAGGGTGGATTGGCCGTGCTAAATTGTCCCATAGTGTTCTGGAATGTGTAGTTTAGGGTGTAATTGGCCGTGCTAAATTGTCCCATAGTGTTCAGGGATGTGTAGGTTAGGGTGGATTGGCCGTGCTAAGTTGTCCCATTGTGTTCAGGGATGTGCAGGTTAGGGTGGACCGCCGTGCAAAATTGTCCCACAGTGTTCCGGGATGTGTAGGTTAGGGTGGATTGGCCGTGTTAAATTGTCCCATGGTGTTCAGGGATGTGCAGGTTAGGGTGGATTGGCCGTGCTAAATTGTCCCACAGTGTTCAGGGATGTGTCGGTTAACGTGGATTGGCCGTGCTAAATTGTCCCATAGTGTTCAGGGATGCGAAGGTGAGGGTGGATTGGCCGTGCTAAATTGTCCCACAGTGTTCAGAGATGTGTAGGTTAGGGTGGATTGGCCGTGCTAAATTGTCCCACAGTGTTCAGGGATGTGTAGGTTAGGGTGGATTGGCCGTGCTAAATTGTCCCATAGTGTTCAGGGATGTGAAGGTTGTGGTGGATTGGCCGTGCTAAATTGTCCCACAGTGTTCATGGATGTGTAGGTTAGGGTGGATTGGCCGTGCTAAATTGTCTCACAGTGTCCAGGGATGTGTAGGTTAGGGTGGATTGGCCGTGCTAAATTGTCCCACAGTGTTCAGGGATGTGTAGGTTACGGTGGATTGGCCGTGCTAAATTGTCCCATTGTGTTCAGGGATTTGTAGGTTAGGGTGGATTGGCCGTGCTAAATTGTCCGACAGTGTTCTGGGATGGGTAGGTTAGGGTGGATTAGCCGTGCTAAAGTGTCCCACAGTGTTCAGGGATGTGTAGGTTAGGGTGGATGGGCCGTGCTAAATTGTCCCACAGTGTTCAGGGATGTGTCGGTTAGGGTGGATTGGCCGTGCTAAATTGTCCCACAGTGTTCAGGGATGTGTAGGTTAGGGTGGGTTGGCCGTGCTAAATTGTCCAACAGTGTTCAGGGACGTGTAGTTTAGGGTGTAATTGGCCGTGCTAAATTGTCCCATAGTGTGCAGAGATGTGTAGGTTAGGGTTTAATTGGCCGTGCTAAATTGTCCCACAGTGTTCAGGGATGTGTAGGTTAGGGTGGATTGGCCGTGCTAAATTGTCCCACAGTGTTCAGGGAGGTGTAGTTTGGTGTTGGTTGGCCATGCTAAATTGTCCCATCGTGTTCAGGGATGTGTAGGTTAGGGTGGATTGGCCGTGCTAAATTGTCTCACAGTGTCCAGGGATGTGTAGGTTAGGGTGGATTGGCCGTGCTAAATTGTCCCACAGTGTTCAGGGATGTGTAGGTTACGGTGGATTGGCCGTGCTAAATTGTCCCATTGTGTTCAGGGATTTGTAGGTTAGGGTGGATTGGCCGTGCTAAATTGTCCCACAGTGTTCAGGGATGTGTCGGTTAGCGTGGATTGGCCGTGCTAAATTTTCCCATAGTGTTCAGGGATGCGTAGGTTAGGGTGGATTGGCCGTGCTAAATTGTCCCACAGTGTTCAGAGATGTGTAGGTTAGGGTGGATTGGCCGTGCTAAATTGTCCCACAGTGTTCAGGGATGTGTAGGTTAGGGTGGATTGGCCGTGCTAAATTGTCCCATAGTGTTCAGGGATGTGAAGGTTATGGTGGATTGGCCGTGCTAAATTGTCCCACAGTGTTCATGGATGTATAGGTTAGGGTGGATTGGCCATGCTAAATTGTCTCACAGTGTCCAGGGATGTGTAGGTTAGGGTGGATTGGCCGTGCTAAATTGTCCCACAGTGTTCAGGGATGTGTAGGTTACAGTGGATTGGCCGTGCTAAATTGTCCCATACTGTTCAGGGATGTGTAGGTTAGGGTGGATTGGCCGTGCTAAATTGTCCCACAGTGTTCAGGGGTGTGTAGGTTAGGGTGGATAGGCCGTGCCAAATTGTCCCACAGTATTCAGGGATGTGTCGGTTAGGGTGGATAGGCCGTGCTAAATTGTCCCATAGTGTTCAGGGATGTGTAGGTTAGGGTGGATTGGCCGTGCTAAGTTGTTCCATAGTGTTCAGGGATGTGTAGTTTAGTGTGGATTGGCCGTGCTAAGTTGTTCCATAGTGTTCAGGGATGTGTAGTTTAGTGTGGATTGGCCGTGCTAAGTTGTCGCATAGTGTTCAGGGATGTGTAGTTTAGGGTGTAATTGGCCGTGCTAAATTGTCCCATAGTGTTCAGGGATGTGTAGGTTAGGGTGGATTGGCCGTGCTAAGTTGTTCCATAGTGTTCAGGGATGTGTAGTTTAGTGTGGATTGGCCGTGCTAAGTTGTCGCATAGTGTTCAGGGATGTGTAGTTTAGGGTGGATTGGCCGTGCTAAATTGTCCCATAGTGTTCTGGAATGTGTAGTTTAGGGTGTAATTGGCCGTGCTAAATTGTCCCATAGTGTTCAGGGATGTGTAGGTTAGGGTGGATTGGCCGTGCTAAGTTGTCCCATTGTGTTCAGGGATGTGCAGGTTAGGGTGGACCGCCGTGCAAAATTGTCCCACAGTGTTCCGGGATGTGTAGGTTAGGGTGGATTGGCCGTGTTAAATTGTCCCATGGTGTTCAGGGATGTGCAGGTTAGGGTGGATTGGCCGTGCTAAATTGTCCCACAGTGTTCAGGGATGTGTCGGTTAGCGTGGATTGGCCGTGCTAAATTGTCCCATAGTGTTCAGGGATGCGTAGGTTAGGGTGGATTGGCCGTGCTAAATTGTCCCATAGTGTTCAGGGATGTGAAGGTTATGGTGGATTGGCCGTGCTAAATTGTCCCACAGTGTTCATGGATGTGTAGGTTAGGGTGGATTGGCCGTGCTAAATTGTCTCACAGTGTCCAGGGATGTGTAGGTTAGGGTGGATTGGCCGTGCTAAATTGTCCCACAGTGTTCAGGGATGTGTAGGTTACGGTGGATTGGCCGTGCTAAATTGTCCCATAGTGTTCAGGGATGTGTAGGTTAGGGTGGATTGGCCGTGCTAAATTGTCCCATAGTGTTCAGGGGTGTGTAGGTTAGGGTGGATAGGCCGTGCTAAATTGTCCCACAGTGTTCAGGGATGTGTAGGTTACGGTGGATTGGCCGTGCTAAATTGTCCCATAGTGTTCAGGGATGTGTAGGTTAGGGTGGATTGGCCGTGCTAAATTGTCCCATAGTGTTCAGGGTGTGTAGGTTAGGGTGGATAGGCCGTGCCAAATTGTCCCACAGTATTCAGGGATGTGTCGGTTAGGGTGGATTGGCCGTGCTAAATTGTCCCACAGTGTTCAGGGATGTGTAGTTTAGGGTGGATAGGCCGTGCTAAATTGTCCCACAGTGTTCAGGGATGTGTAGGTTAGGGTGGATTGGCCGTGCTAAGTTGTTCCATAGTGTTCAGGGATGTGTAGTTTAGTGTGGATTGGCCGTGCTAAGTTGTCGCATAGTGTTCAGGGATGTGTAGTTTAGGGTGGATTGGCCGTGCTAAATTGTCCCATAGTGTTCTGGAATGTGTAGTTTAGGGTGTAATTGGCCGTGCTAAATTGTCCCATAGTGTTCAGGGATGTGTAGGTTAGGGTGGATTGGCCGTGCTAAGTTGTTCCATAGTGTTCAGGGATGTGTAGTTTAGTGTGGATTGGCCGTGCTAAGTTGTCGCATAGTGTTCAGGGATGTGTAGTTTAGGGTGGATTGGCCGTGCTAAATTGTCCCATAGTGTTCAGGGATGTGTAGGTTAGGGTGGATGGCCGTGCTAAGTTGTCCCATTGTGTTCAGGGATGTGCAGGTTAGGGTGGACCGCCGTGCAAAATTGTCCCACAGTGTTCCGGGATGTGTAGGTTAGGGTGGATTGGCCGTGTTAAATTGTCCCATGGTGTTCAGGGATGTGCAGGTTAGGGTGGATTGGCCGTGCTAAATTGTCCCACAGTGTTCAGGGATGTGTCGGTTCGCGTGGATTGGCCGTGCTAAATTGTCCCATAGTGTTCAGGGATGCGTAGGTTAGGGTGGATTGGCCGTGCTAAATTGTCCCACAGTGTTCAGAGATGTGTAGGTTAGGGTGGATTGGCCGTGCTAAATTGTCCCACAGTGTTCAGGGATGTGTAGGTTAGGGTGGATTGGCCGTGCTAAATTGTCCCATAGTGTTCAGGGATGTGAAGGTTATGGTGGATTGGCCGTGCTAAATTGTCCCACAGTGTTCATGGATGTGTATGTTAGGGTGGATTGGCCGTGCTAAATTGTCCCACAGTGTTCAGGGATGTGTAGTTTAGGGTGGATAGGCCGTGCTAAATTGTCCCACAGTGTTCAGGGATGTGTAGGTTAGGGTGGATTGGCCGTGCTAAGTTGTTCCATAGTGTTCAGGGATGTGTAGTTTAGTGTGGATTGGCCGTGCTAAGTTGTCGCATAGTGTTCAGGGACGTGTAGTTTAGGGTGGATTGGCCGTGCTAAATTGTCCCATAGTGTTCTGGAATGTGTAGTTTAGGGTGTAATTGGCCGTGCTAAATTGTCCCATAGTGTTCAGGGATGTGTAGGTTAGGGTGGATTGGCCGTGCTAAGTTGTTCCATAGTGTTCAGGGATGTGTAGTTTAGTGTGGATTGGCCGTGCTAAGTTGTCGCATAGTGTTCAGGGATGTGTAGTTTAGGGTGGATTGGCCGTGCTAAATTGTCCCATAGTGTTCTGGAATGTGTAGTTTAGGGTGTAATTGGCCGTGCTAAATTGTCCCATAGTGTTCAGGGATGTGTAGGTTAGGGTGGATTGGCCGTGCTAAGTTGTCCCATTGTGTTCAGGGATGTGCAGGTTAGGGTGGACCGCCGTGCAAAATTGTCCCACAGTGTTCCGGGATGTGTAGGTTAGGGTGGATTGGCCGTGTTAAATTGTCCCATGGTGTTCAGGGATGTGCAGGTTAGGGTGGATTGGCCGTGCTAAATTGTCCCACAGTGTTCAGGGATGTGTCGGTTAGCGTGGATTGGCCGTGCTAAATTGTCCCATAGTGTTCAGGGATGCGTAGGTTAGGGTGGATTGGCCGTGCTAAGTTGTTCCATAGTGTTCAGGGATGTGTAGTTTAGTGTGGATTGGCCGTGCTAAGTTGTCGCATAGTGTTCAGGGATGTGTAGTTTAGGGTGGATTGGCCGTGCTAAATTGTCCCATAGTGTTCTGGAATGTGTAGTTTAGGGTGTAATTGGCCGTGCTAAATTGTCCCATAGTGTTCAGGGATGTGTAGGTTAGGGTGGATTGGCCGTGCTAAGTTGTTCCATAGTGTTCAGGGATGTGTAGTTTAGTGTGGATTGGCCGTGCTAAGTTGTCGCATAGTGTTCAGGGATGTGTAGTTTAGGGTGGATTGGCCGTGCTAAATTGTCCCATAGTGTTGTGGAATGTGTAGTTTAGGGTGTAATTGGCCGTGCTAAATTGTCCCATAGTGTTCAGGGATGTGTAGGTTAGGGTGGATTGGCCGTGCTAAGTTGTCCCATTGTGTTCAGGGATGTGCAGGTTAGGGTGGACCGCCGTGCAAAATTGTCCCACAGTGTTCCGGGATGTGTAGGTTAGGGTGGATTGGCCGTGTTAAATTGTCCCATGGTGTTCAGGGATGTGCAGGTTAGGGTGGATTGGCCGTGCTAAATTGTCCCACAGTGTTCAGGGATGTGTCGGTTAGCGTGGATTGGCCGTGCTAAATTGTCCCATAGTGTTCAGGGATGCGTAGGTTAGGGTGGATTGGCCGTGCTAAATTGTCCCACAGTGTTCAGAGATGTGTAGGTTAGGGTGGATTGGCCGTGCTAAGTTGTTCCATAGTGTTCAGGGATGTGTAGTTTAGTGTGGATTGGCCGTGCTAAGTTGTCGCATAGTGTTCAGGGATGTGTAGTTTAGGGTGTAATTGGCCGTGCTAAATTGTCCCATAGTGTTCAGGGATGTGTAGGTTAGGGTGGATTGGCCGTGCTAAGTTGTTCCATAGTGTTCAGGGATGTGTAGTTTAGTGTGGATTGGCCGTGCTAAGTTGTCGCATAGTGTTCAGGGATGTGTAGTTTAGGGTGGATTGGCCGTGCTAAATTGTCCCATAGTGTTCTGGAATGTGTAGTTTAGGGTGTAATTGGCCGTGCTAAATTGTCCCATAGTGTTCAGGGATGTGTAGGTTAGGGTGGATTGGCCGTGCTAAGTTGTCCCATTGTGTTCAGGGATGTGCAGGTTAGGGTGGACCGCCGTGCAAAATTGTCCCACAGTGTTCCGGGATGTGTAGGTTAGGGTGGATTGGCCGTGTTAAATTGTCCCATGGTGTTCAGGGATGTGCAGGTTAGGGTGGATTGGCCGTGCTAAATTGTCCCACAGTGTTCAGGGATGTGTCGGTTAGCGTGGATTGGCCGTGCTAAATTGTCCCATAGTGTTCAGGGATGCGTAGGTTAGGGTGGATTGGCCGTGCTAAATTGTCCCACAGTGTTCAGAGATGTGTAGGTTAGGGTGGATTGGCCGTGCTAAATTGTCCCACAGTGTTCAGGGATGTGTAGGTTAGGGTGGATTGGCCGTGCTAAATTGTCCCATAGTGTTCAGGGATGTGCAGGTTAGGGTGGATTGGTCGTGCTAAATTGTCCCACAGTGTTCAGGGATGTGTAGGTTAGGGTGGATTGGCCGTGCTAAATTGTCTCACAGTGTCCAGGGATGTGTAGGTTAGGGTGGATTGGCCGTGCTAAATTGTCCCACAGTGTTCAGGGATGTGTAGGTTAGGGTGGATTGGCCGTGCTAAATTGTCCCATTGTGTTCAGGGATTTGTAGGTTAGGGTGGATTGGCCGTGCTAAATTGTCCGACAGTGTTCTGGGATGGGTAGGTTATGGTGTAATTGGCCGTGTTAAATTGTTCCATTGTGTTCAGGGATGTGTAGTTTGGGGAGGATTGGCCGTGCTAAATTGTCTCATAGTGTTCAGGGATGTATAGGTTAGATTGGATTGGCCGTGCTAAATTGTCCCATCGTGTTCAGGGATGTGTAGTTTAGGGTGGATTGGCCGTGCTAAATTGTCCCATAGTGTTCAGGGATGTGTAGGTTAGGATGGATAGGCCGTGCTAAATTGTCCCACAGTGTTCAGGGATGTGTAGGTTAGGGTGGATTGGCCGTGCTAAATTGTCCCATAGTGTTCAGGGATGTGTCGGTTAGGATGGATAGGCCGTGCTAAATTGTCCCACAGTGTTCAGGGATGTGTAGGTTAGGGTGGATTGGCCGTGCTAAATTGTCCCATAGTGTTCATGGATGTGTAGGTTAGGGTGGATTGGCCGTGCTAAATTGTCCCACAGTGTTCATGGATGTTTAGGTTAGGGTGGATTGGCCGTGCTAAATTGTCCCACAGTGTTCAGGGATGTGCAGGTTTGGGTGGATTGGCCGTGCTAAATTGTCTCACAGTGTCCAGGGATCTGTAGGTTAGCGGGGATTGGCAGTGCTAAATTGTCCCACAGTGTTCAGGAATGTATAGGTTAGGGTGGATTGGCCGTGCAAATTGTCCCACAGTGTTCAGGGATGTATAGGTTAGGGTGGATTGGCCGTGCTAAGTTGTTCCATAGTGTTCAGGGATGTGTAGTTTAGTGTGGATTGGCCGTGCTAAGTTGTCGCATAGTGTTTGGGAATGTGCAGGTTAGGGTGGATTGGCCGTGCTAAATTGTCCCATTGTGTTCAGGGAAGTGTAGGTTAGGGTGGATTGGCCGTGCTAAATTGTCCCATTGTGTTCAGGGATGTGTAGGTTACTGTGGATTGGCCGTGCTAAATTGTCCCATAGTGTTCAGGGATGTGTAGGTTAGGGTGGATTGGCCGTGCTAAGTTGCCCCATAGTGTTCAGGGATGTGCAGGTTAGGGTGGATTGGCCGTGCTAAATTGTCCCATTGTGTTCGGGGATGTGCAGGTTAGGGTGGATTGGCCGTGCTAAATTGTCCCACAGTGTTCAGGGATGGGTAGGTTAGGGTGGATTAGCCGTGCTAAATTGTCCCATAGTGTTCAGGGGTGTGTAGGTTAGGGTGGATAGGCCGTGCTAAATTGTCCCACAGTGTTCAGGGATGTGTAGGTTAGGGTGGATTGGCCGTGCTAAATTGTCCCACAGTGTTCGGGGATGTGTAGGTTAGGGTGGATTGGCTGTGCTAAATTGTCCCACAGTGTTCAGGGATGTGTAGGTTAGGGTGGATAGGCCGTGCTAAATTGTTCCACAGTGTTCAGGGATATGTAGGTTAGGGTGGATTGGCCGTGCTAAATTGTCCCATAGTCTTCAGGGATGTGCAGGTTAGGGTGCATTGGCCGTGCAAAATTGTCCCATAGTGTTCAGGGATGTGCAGGTTAGGTTGGATTAGCCGTGCTAAATTGTCCCATACTTCTCAGGAATGTGTAGGTTACGGTGGATTGGCCGTGCTAAATTGTCCAACAGTGTTCAGGGATGTGTAGGTTAGGGTGGATTGGCCATGCTAAATTGTCCCATAGTGTTCAGAGATGTGCAGGTTAGGGTGGATTGGCTGTGCTAAATTATCGGACAGTGTTCAGGGATGTGTAGGCTAGGGTGTAATTGGCCGTGCTAAATTGTCCCATTGTGTTCAGGGATGTGTAGGTTAGGGTGGATTGGCCGTGCTAAATTGTCCCATAGTGTTCAGGGATGTGCAATTTAGGGTGGATTGGCCATGCTAAATTGTCCCACAGTGTTCAGGGATGTGTAGGTTAGGGTGGATTGGCCGTGCTAAATTGTCCCACAGTGTTCAGGGAAGTCTAGGTTAGGGTGGATTGGCCGTGCTAAATTGTCAACGTGCATGTATGTGCATGTGCATGTGTGTGTGTGAGTGCGACTGTGCGTGTATGCGTAGATGTGCATGCATGCGTGTGCATGTAAGTGAATGTGCATGCGTGTGTACTTGTGTGTACGTGCATGCATGTGTATGAATGTACATGTGTACGCGTGTGCATGCTTGTGTGTGAATGTGTGCAAATGTGCATGCAAGTGTGTATATGTGCCTGTGTGTGTGTGCGTGTCTGTGTGAATGTGCTTCAAGTGTGTATACGTACCAGTGTGTGTGTGCGTGTATGTGTGAATGTGCTGCAAGTGTGTATATGTGCATGCCCGTGTGTGCATGTATGTGTGTGTGTGTGTGTGTGTGTGTGAATGTACACACAATGGAGTGTGTGAGTGTGAAAGTGTTTGGGAGAGTGTGTGTGAAGGAGAGTGTGTTTGTGAGTGTGTGTGTGTGTGTTTTTGAGTGTGTGTGTGAGAATGTACTCGCATGTGAGTGTGTGAGTGTGAAAGTGTGTGAGAGTGTGTGTGAGGGAGAGTGTGAGTGAGGGAGAGTGTGTGCGTGTGTGTTTGTGAGTGTGTGTGTGTGTGAATGTACTCGCATGTGAGTGTGTGAGTGTGAAAGTGTGTGTGAGAGTGTGTGTGAGGGAGAGTGTGTGTGAGGGAGAGTGTGTGCGTGTGTGTTTGTGAGTGTGTGTGTGTGAGAATGTACTCGCATGTGAGTGTGTGAGTGTGAAAGTGTGTGTGAGAGAGTGTGTGTGTGTGTGTGTGTGTGTGTGTGTGAGTGTGTGACTATGAGAGCAAGGAGAGTGTTATCAGTGTGTACAGGGCTGTGTGTGGAAGGGAGTGTGAGCCTGTGAGTGTCGGTACAGGACCAGTATAATTTAAATGATGAGATATTGAGAAACTGGATGTACAAAGGTCCTTAAACACCAGTAAATGACACTAGACAAGTAGGCCCAGCAAGCAGTTTGAAGGGAACGTGTTGATCTGCTTTCATTGTGAGAAGATTGGAATTCCAAAGTCTTCCTGCAGTTACACAAGGCCTCAGTGAGACCACACCCGGAGTATTGCAGAAGTTTTCTATCTGAGACAGGATACACTTCCCAAGGAGGGAGTGGGGCAGGAGTTCATTAGGGCTGTTACTGGAGATGGCTACATTGGAAATGGACGTGCTAAATTGTCCCATAGTGTTCAGGGATGTGTAGGTTAGGGTGGATTGGCCGTGCTAAATTGTCCCATAGTGTTCAGGGATGTGTAGGTTAGGGTGGATTGTCCGTGCTAAATTGTCCCATAGTGTTCAGGAATGTGCATGTTAGGGTGGATTGGACGTGCTAAATTGTCCCATAATGTTCAGGGATGTGCAGTTTAGTGTGGATTGGCCGTGCTAAATTGTCCCACAGTGTTCAGGGATGTGTCGGTTCGGGAGGATTGACCGTGCTAAATTGTCCCATAGTGTTTAGGGATGTGCAGGTTAGGGGGGAATTGGCCGTGCTAAATTGTCCCATAGTGTTCAGGGATGTGTAGGTTAGGGTGGATTGGCCGTGCTAAATTGTCCCACAGTGTTCAGGGATGTGTAGGTTATGGTGGATTGGCCGTGCTAAATTGTCCCACAGTGTTCAGGGATGTGGAGGTTAGGGTGGATTGGCCGTGCTAAATTGTCCCACAGTGTTCAGGGATGTGTAGGTTAGGGTGGATTGGCCGTGCTAAATTGTCCCACAGTGTTCAGGGATGTGTAGGTTAGTGTGGATTGGCCGTGCTAAATTGTCCCATAGTGTTCAGGGATGTATAGGTTAGGGTGGATTGGCCATGCTAAATTGTCCCATAGTGTTCAGGGATGTGTAGGTTAGGGTGGATTGGCCGTGCTAAATTGTCCCACAGTGTTCAGGGATGTGTAGGTTAGGGTGGATTGGCCGTGCTAAATTGTCCCACAGTGTTCAGGGATGTTTAGGTTAGGGTGGATTGGCCGTGCTAAATTGTCCCACAGTGTTCAGGGATGTGTAGGTTAGGGTGGATTGGCCGTGCTAAATTGTCCCACAGTGTTCAGGGATGTGTAGGTTAGGGTGGATTGGCCGTGCTAAATTGTCCCACAGTGTTCAGGGATGTGTAGGTTAGAGTGGATTGGCCATGCTAAATTGTCCCACAGTGTTCAGGGATGTGTAGGTTAGGGTGGATTGGCCGTGCTAAATTGTCCCACAGTGTTCAGGGATGTGTAGGTTAGGGTGGATTGGCCGTGCTAATTTGTCCCATAGTGTTCAGGGATGTGTAGGTTAGGGTGGATTGGCCGTGCTAAATTGTCCCACAGTGTTCAGGGATGTGCAGGTTAGGGTGGATTGGCCGTGCTAAATTGTCCCATTGTGTTCAGGGATGTGCAGGTTAGGGTGGATTGGCCGTGCTAAATTGTCCCAGTGTTCAGGGATGTGCAGGTTATTGGGGATTGGCCGTGCTAAATTGTCCCATAGTGTTCAGGGATGTGCAGGTTAGGTTGTATTGGCCGTACTAAATTGTCAATGTGCATGTATGTGCATGTGCATGTGTGTGTGTGAGTGCGACTGTGCGTGTATGCGTAGATGTGCATGCATGCGTGTGCATGTAAGTGAATGTGCATGCGTATGTACTTGTGTGTACGTGCATGCATGTGTATGAATGTGCATGTGTACGCGTGTGCATGCTTGTGTGTGAATGTGTGCAAATGTGCATGTGTGTGTGAGTGTGAATGTGTGTGAATGTGCATGCAAGTGTGTATATGTGCCTCTGTGTGTGTGCGTGTATGTGTGAATGTGTGTGTGTGCGTGTGAATGTACACACACGTGAGTCTGTGTGTGTGAATGTACACACATGTGATTGTGTGAGTGTGTGAGTGTGAAAGTGTTTGTGAGAGTGTGTGTGAGGGAGAGTGTGTGTGAGGGAGAGTGTGTGTGTGTGTGTGTTTGTGAGTGTGTGTGTGTGTGTGAATGTACTCACATGTGAGTGTGAGTGTGAAAGTGTGTGTGAGAGTGTGTGTGAGAGTGTGTGTGTGTGAGTGTGTGACTATGAGAGCAAGGAGAGTGTTATCAGTGTGTACAGGGCTGTGTGTGGAAGGGAGTGTGAGCCTGTGAGTGTCGGTACAGGACCAGTATAATTTAAATGATGAGATATTGAGAAACTGGATGTACAAAGGTCCTTAAACACCAGTAAATGACACTAGACAAGTAGCCCCAGCAAGCAGTTTGAAGGGAACGTGTTGATCTGCTTTCATTGTGAGAAGATTGGAATTCCAAAGTCTTCCTGCAGTTACACAAGGCCTCAGTGAGACCACACCCGGAGTATTGCAGCAGTTTTCTATCTGAGACAGGATACACTTCCCAAGGAGGGAGTGGGGCAGGAGTTCATTAGGGCTGTTACTGGAGATGGCTACATTGGAAATGGACGTGCTAAATTGTCCCATAGTGTTCAGGGATGTGTAGGTTAGGGTGGATTGGCCGTGCTAAATTGTTCCATAGTGTTCAGGGATGTGTAGGTTAGGGTGGATTGGCCGTGCTAAATTGTCCCATTGTGTTCAGGGATGTGTAGGTTAGGGTGGATTGGCCGTGCTAAATTGTTCCATAGTGTTCAGGGATGTGTAGGTTAGGGTGAAATTGTCCGTGCTAAATTGTCCCATAGTGTTCAGGGATGTGCAGGTTAGGGTGGATTGGCCGTGCTAAATTGTCCCACAGTGTTCAGGGATGTGTAGGTTAGGGTGGATTGACCGTGCTAAATTGTCCCACAGTGTTCAGGGATGTGTAGGTTAGGGTGGATTGGCCGTGCTAAATTGTCCCACAGTGTTCAGGGATGTGTAGGTTATGGTGGATTGGCCGTGCTAAATTGTCCCACAGTGTTCAGGGATGTGTCGGTTCGGGTGGATTGGCCGTGCTAAATTGTCCCACAGTGTTCAGGGATGTGTAGGTTAGGGTGGATTGGCCGTGCTAAATTGTCCCACAGTGTTCAGGAATGTGCAGGTTAGGGTGGATTGGCCGTGCTAAATTGTCCCATAGTGTTCAGGGATGTGCAGTTTAGTGTGGATTGGCCGTGCTAAATTGTCCCATAGTGTTCAGGGATGTGTAGGTTAGGGTGAAATTGGCCGTGCTAAATTGTCCCATTGTGTTCATGGATGTGTAGTTTAGGGTGTAATTGGCCGTGCTAAATTGTCCCATAGTATTCAGGGATGTGTAGGTTAGGGTGGATTGGCCGTGCGAAATTGTCCATAGTGTTCAGGGATGTGTAGGTTAGGGTGGATTGGCCGTGCTAAATTGTCCCATAGTGTTCAGGGATGTGTTGGTTAGGGTGAAATTGGCCGTGCTAAATTGTCCCATAGTATTCAGGGATGTGTAGGTTAGGGTGGATTGGCCGTGCGAAATTGTCCCACAGTGTTCAGGGATGTGTAGGTTAGGGTGGATTGGCCGTGCTAAATTGTCCCACAGTGTTCAGGGATGTGCAGGTTAGGGTGGATTGGCCGTGCTAAATTGTCCCATAGTGTTCAGGGATGTGTAGCTTAGTGTGGATTGGCCGTGCTAAATTGTCCCATAGTGTTCAGGGATGTGTAGGTTAGGGTGGATTGGCCCTGCTAAATTGTCCCATAGTGTTCGGGGATGTGCAGGTTAGGGTGGATTGGCCGTGCTAAATTGTCCCACAGTGTTCAGGGATGTGTCGGTTAGGATGGATAGGCCGTGCTAAATTGTCCCATACTATTCAGGGATGTGTAGGTTAGGGTGGATTGGCCGTGCTAAATTGTCCCACAGTGTTCAGGGATGAGTAGGTTAGGGTGGATTGGCCGTGCTAAATTGTCCCATAGTGTTCAGGGGTGTGTAGGTTAGGGTGGATTGGCCGTGCTAAATTGTCCCAGAGTGTTCAGGGATGTGCAGGTTAGGGTGGATTGGCCGTGCTAAATTGTCCCATAGTGTTCAGGGATGTGTAGGTTAGGGTGGATTGGCCGTGCTAAATTGTCCCACAGTGTTCAGGAATGTGTAGGTTAGGGTGGATTGGCCGTACTAAATTGTCAACGTGCATGTATGTGCATGTGCATGTGTGTGTTTGAGTGCGACTGTGCATGCATGCGTAGATGTGCATGCGTAGATGTGCATGCATGCGTGTGCATGTCAGTGAATGTGCATGCGTGTGTACTTGTGTGTACGTGCATGCATGTGTATGAATGTACATGTGTACGCGTGTGCATGCTTGTGTGTGAATGTGTGCAAATGTGCATGCAAGTGTGTATATGTGCCTGTGTGTGTGTGCGTGTATGTGTGAATGAGCATGCAAGTGTGTATATGTACCAGTGTGTGTGTGCGTGTATGTGTGAATGTGCTGCAAGTGTGTATATGTGCATGCCTGTGTGTGCATGTATGTGTGTGTGTGTGTGAATGTACACACGTGTGTGTGTGTGTGTGTGTGTGAATGTGCACACAATGGAGTGTGTGAGTGTGAAAGTGTTTGTGAGAGTGTGTGTGAAGGAGAGTGTGTGTGTTTGTGAGTGTGTGTGTGTGTGTGTTTGTGAGTGTGTGTGTGTGTGTGAATGTACTCGCATGTGAGTGTGTGAGTGTGAAAGTGTGTGTGAGAGTGTGTGTGAGGGAGAGTGTGTGTCAGGGAGAGTGTGCGCGTGTGTGTTTGTGCTTGTGTGTGTGTGTGTGAATGTACTCGCATGTGAGTGTGTGAGTGTGAAAGTGTGTGTGAGAGTATGTGTGTGTGTGTGTGTGTGTGTGTGTGAGTGTGTGACTATGAGAGCAAGGAGAGTGTTATCAGTGTGTACAGGGCTGTGTGTGGAAGGGAGTGTGAGCCTGTGAGTGTCGGTACAGGACCAGTATAATTTAAATGATGAGATATTGAGAAACTGGATGTACAAAGGTCCTTAAACACCAGTAAATGACACTAGACAAGTAGCCCCAGCAAGCAGTTTGAAGGGAACGTGTTGATCTGCTTTCATTGTGAGAAGATTGGAATTCCAAAGTCTTCCTGCAGTTACACAAGGCCTCAGTGAGACCACACCCAGAGTATTGCAGCAGTTTTCTATCTGAGACAGGATACACTTCCCAAGGAGGGAGTGGGGCAGGAGTTCATTAGGGCTGTTACTGGAGATGGCTACATTGGAAATGGACGTGCTAAATTGTCCCATAGTGTTCAGGGATGTGTAGGTTAGGGTGGATTGGCCGTGCTAAATTGTCCCATAGTGTTCAGGGATGTGTAGGTTAGGGTGGATTGGCCGTGCTAAATTGTCCCACAGTGTTCAGGGATGTGTAGGTTAGGGTGGATTGGCCGTGCTAAATTGTCCCACAGTGTTCAGGGATGTGCAGGTTAGGGTGGATTGGCCGTGCTAAATTGTCCCACAGTGTTCAGGGATGTGTAGGTTAGGGTGGATTGGCCGTGCTAAATTGTCCCACAGTGTTCAGGGATGTGCAGGTTAGGGTGGATTGGCCGTGCTAAATTGTCCCACAGTGTTCAGGGATGTGTAGGTTAGGGTGGATTGGCCGTGCTAAATTGTCCCACAGTGTTCAGGGATGTGCAGGTTATTGGGGATTGGCCGTGCTAAATTGTCCCATAGTGTTCAGGGATGTGCAGGTTAGGTTGTATTGGCCGTACTAAATTGTCAATGTGCATGTATGTGCATGTGCATGTGTGTGTGTGAGTGCGACTGTGCGTGTATGCGTAGATGTGCATGCATGCGTGTGCATGTAAGTGAATGTGCATGCGTATGTACTTGTGTGTACGTGCATGCATGTGTATGAATGTGCATGTGTACGCGTGTGCATGCTTGTGTGTGAATGTGTGCAAATGTGCATGTGTGTGTGAGTGTGAATGTGTGTGAATGTGCATGCAAGTGTGTATATGTGCCTCTGTGTGTGTGCGTGTATGTGTGAATGTGTGTGTGTGCGTGTGAATGTACACACATGTGAGTCTGTGTGTGTGAATGTACACACATGTGATTGTGTGAGTGTGTGAGTGTGAAAGTGTTTGTGAGAGTGTGTGTGAGGGAGAGTGTGTGTGAGGGAGAGTGTGCGTGTGTGTGTGTTTGTGAGTGTGTGTGTGTGTGTGAATGTACTCACATGTGAGTGTGAGTGTGAAAGTGTGTGTGAGAGTGTGTGTGAGAGTGTGTGTGTGTGAGTGTGTGACTATGAGAGCAAGGAGAGTGTTATCAGTGTGTACAGGGCTGTGTGTGGAAGGGAGTGTGAGCCTGTGAGTGTCGGTACAGGACCAGTATAATTTAAATGATGAGATATTGAGAAACTGGATGTACAAAGGTCCTTAAACACCAGTAAATGACACTAGACAAGTAGCCCCAGCAAGCAGTTTGAAGGGAACGTGTTGATCTGCTTTCATTGTGAGAAGATTGGAATTCCAAAGTCTTCCTGCAGTTACACAAGGCCTCAGTGAGACCACACCCGGAGTATTGCAGCAGTTTTCTATCTGAGACAGGATACACTTCCCAAGGAGGGAGTGGGGCAGGAGTTCATTAGGGCTGTTACTGGAGATGGCTACATTGGAAATGGACGTGCTAAATTGTCCCATAGTGTTCAGGGAAGTGTAGGTTAGGGTGGATTGGCCGTGCTAAATTGTCCCATTGTGTTCAGGGATGTGTAGGTTAGGGTGGATTGGCCGTGCTAAATTGTTCCATAGTGTTCAGGGATGTGTAGGTTAGGGTGAAATTGTCCGTGCTAAATTGTCCCATAGTGTTCAGGGATGTGCAGGTTAGGGTGGATTGGCCGTGCTAAATTGTCCCACAGTGTTCAGGGATGTGTAGGTTAGGGTGGATTGACCGTGCTAAATTGTCCCACAGTGTTCAGGGATGTGTAGGTTAGGGTGGATTGGCCGTGCTAAATTGTCCCACAGTGTTCAGGGATGTGTAGGTTATGGTGGATTGGCCGTGCTAAATTGTCCCACAGTGTTCAGGGATGTGTCGGTTCGGGTGGATTGGCCGTGCTAAATTGTCCCACAGTGTTCAGGGATGTGTAGGTTAGGGTGGATTGGCCGTGCTAAATTGTCCCACAGTGTTCAGGGATGTGTAGGTTAGGGTGGATTGGCCGTGCTAAATTGTCCCACAGTGTTCAGGAATGTGCAGGTTAGGGTGGATTGGCCGTGCTAAATTGTCCCATAGTGTTCAGGGATGTGTAGGTTAGGGTGGATTGGCCGTGCGAAATTGTCCCATAGTGTTCAGGGATGTGTAGGTTAGGGTGGATTGGCCGTACTAAATTGTCCCATAGTGTTCAGGGATGTGTTGGTTAGGGTGAAATTGGCCGTGCTAAATTGTCCCATAGTATTCAGGGATGTGTAGGTTAGGGTGGATTGGCCGTGCGAAATTGTCCCACAGTGTTCAGGGATGTGTAGGTTAGGGTGGATTGGCCGTGCTAAATTGTCCCACAGTGTTCAGGGATGTGCAGGTTAGGGTGGATTGGCCGTGCTAAATTGTCCCATAGTGTTCAGGGATGTGTAGCTTAGTGTGGATTGGCCGTGCTAAATTGTCCCATAGTGTTCAGGGATGTGTAGGTTAGGGTGGATTGGCCCTGCTAAATTGTCCCATAGTGTTCGGGGATGTGCAGGTTAGGGTGGATTGGCCGTGCTAAATTGTCCCACAGTGTTCAGGGATGTGTCGGTTAGGATGGATAGGCCGTGCTAAATTGTCCCATACTATTCAGGGATGTGTAGGTTAGGGTGGATTGGCCGTGCTAAATTGTCCCACAGTGTTCAGGGATGTGCGGGTTAGGGTGGATTGGCCGTGCTAAATTGTCCCACAGTGTTCAGGGATGAGTAGGTTAGGGTGGATTGGCCGTGCTAAATTGTCCCATAGTGTTCAGGGGTGTGTAGGTTAGGGTGGATTGGCCGTGTTAAATTGTCCCAGAGTGTTCAGGGATGTGCAGGTTAGGGTGGATTGGCCGTGCTAAATTGTCCCATAGTGTTCAGGGATGTGTAGGTTAGGGTGGATTGGCCGTGCTAAATTGTCCCACAGTGTTCAGGAATGTGTAGGTTAGGGTGGATTGGCCGTACTAAATTGTCAACGTGCATGTATGTGCATGTGCATGTGTGTGTTTGAGTGCGACTGTGCATGCATGCGTAGATGTGCATGCGTAGATGTGCATGCATGCGTGTGCATGTCAGTGAATGTGCATGCGTGTGTACTTGTGTGTACGTGCATGCATGTGTATGAATGTACATGTGTACGCGTGTGCATGCTTGTGTGTGAATGTGTGCAAATGTGCATGCAAGTGTGTATATGTGCCTGTGTGTGTGTGCGTGTATGTGTGAATGAGCATGCAAGTGTGTATATGTACCAGTGTGTGTGTGCGTGTATGTGTGAATGTGCTGCAAGTGTGTATATGTGCATGCCTGTGTGTGCATGTATGTGTGTGTGTGTGTGAATGTACACACGTGTGTGTGTGTGTGTGTGTGTGAATGTGCACACAATGGAGTGTGTGAGTGTGAAAGTGTTTGTGAGAGTGTGTGTGAAGGAGAGTGTGTGTGTTTGTGAGTGTGTGTGTGTGTGTTTGTGAGTGTGTGTGTGTGTGTGAATGTACTCGCATGTGAGTGTGTGAGTGTGA
Source organism: Hemiscyllium ocellatum (assembly GCF_020745735.1). Taxonomy (NCBI): domain Eukaryota; kingdom Metazoa; phylum Chordata; class Chondrichthyes; order Orectolobiformes; family Hemiscylliidae; genus Hemiscyllium; species Hemiscyllium ocellatum. Next base: position 565,653 of record NW_026867532.1, read on the forward strand.
AAGTGTGTGTGAGAGTGTGTGTGAGGGAGAGTGTGTGTCAGGGAGAGTGTGCGCGTGTGTGTTTGTGCTTGTGTGTGTGTGTGTGAATGTACTCGCATGTGAGTGTGTGAGTGTGAAAGTGTGTGTGAGAGTATGTGTGTGTGTGTGTGTGTGTGTGTGAGTGTGTGACTATGAGAGCAAGGAGAGTGTTATCAGTGTGTACAGGGCTGTGTGTGGAAGGGAGTGTGAGCCTGTGAGTGTCGGTACAGGACCAGTATAATTTAAATGATGAAATATTGAGAAACTGGATGTACAAAGGTCCTTAAACACCAGTAAATGACACTAGACAAGTAGCCCCAGCAAGCAGTTTGAAGGGAACGTGTTGATCTGCTTTCATTGTGAGAAGATTGGAATTCCAAAGTCTTCCTGCAGTTACACAAGGCCTCAGTGAGACCACACCCGGAGTATTGCAGCAGTTTTCTATCTGAGACAGGATACACTTCCCAAGGAGGGAGTGGGGCAGGAGTTCATTAGGGCTGTTACTGGAGATGGCTACATTGGAAATGGACGTACTAAATTGTCCCATAGTGTTCAGGGATGTGTAGGTTAGGGTGGATTGGCCGTGCTAAATTGTCCCATAGTGTTCAGGGATGTGTAGGTTAGGGTGGATTGGCCGTGCTAAATTGTCCCATAGTGTTCAGGAATGTGCATGTTAGGGTGGACTGTCCGTGATAAATTGTCCAATAGTGTTCAGGGATGTGTAGGTTAGGGTGGATTGGCCGTGCTAAATTGTCCCATAGTGTTCAGGGATGTGTAGGTTAGGGTGGATTTGCCGTGCTAAATTGTCCCATAGTGTTCAGGGATGTGTAGGTTAGGGTGGATTGGCCGTGCTAAATTGTCCCATAGTGTTCAGGGATGTGTAGGTTAGGGTGGATTGGCCGTGCTAAATTGTCCCATAGTGTTCAGGTATGTGTAGGTTAGGGTGGATTGGCCGTGCTAAATTGTCCCATAGTGTTCAGGGATGTGCAGGTTAGGGTGGATTGGCCGTGCTAAGTTGTCCCATAGTGTTCAGGGATGTGTCGGTTAGGATGGATAGGCCGTGCTAAATTGTCCCATAGTGTTCAGGGATGTGCAGGTTAGTGTGGATTGGCCGTGCTAAATTGTCCCATAGTGTTCAGGGATGTGTAGGTTAGGGTGGATTGGACATGCTAAATTGTCCCATAGTGTTCAGGGATGTGTACGTTAGGGTGGATTGGCCGTGCTAAATTGTCCCATAGTGTTCAGGGATGTGCAGGTTAGGGTGGATTGGCCTTGCTAAATTGTCCCATAGTGTTCAGGGATGTGTCGGTTAGGATGGATAGGCCGTGCTAAATTGTCCCATCGTGTTCAGGGATGTGTGGGTTAGGGTGGATTGGCCGTGCTAAATTGTCCCATAGTGTTCAGGGATGTGTAGGTTAGGGTGGATTGGCCGTGCTAAATTGCCCCATAGTGTTCAGGGATGTGTAGGTTAGGGTGGATTGGCCGTGCTAAATTGTCCCATAGTATTCAGGGATGTGTAGGTTAGGGTGGATTGGCCGTGCTAAATTGTCCCATAGTGTTCAGGGATGTGTAGGTTAGGGTGGATTGGCCGTGCTAAATTGCCCCATACTATTCAGGGATGTGTAGGTTAGGGTGGATTGGCCGTGCTAAATTGTCCCACAGTGTTCAGGGATGTGTAGGTTAGGGTGGATTGGCCGTGCTAAATTGTCCCATAGTGTTCAGGGATGTGTAGGTTAGGGTGGATTGGCCGTGTTAAATTGTCCCATAGTGTTCAGGGATGTGTGGGTTCGGGTGGATTAGCCGTACTAAATTGTCAACGTGCATGTATGTGCATGTGCATGTGTGTGTGTGAGTGCGACTGTGCGTGTATGCATAGATGTGCATGCATGCATGTGCATGTCAGTGAATGTGCATGCGTGTGTACTTGTGTGTACGTGCATGCATGTGTATGAATGTACATGTGTACGCGTGTGCATGCTTGTGTGTGAATGTGTGCAAATGTGCATGCAAGTGTGTATATGTGCCTGTGTGTGTGTGCGTGTATGTGTGAATGTGCTGCAAGTGTGTATATGTGCATGCCTGTGTGTGCATGTATGTGTGTGAATGTACACACGTGTGTGTGTGTGTGTGTGTGTGTGTGAATGTACACACAATGGAGTGTGTGAGTGTAAAAGTGTTTGTGAGAGTGTGTGTGAAGGAGAGTGTGTGTGTTTGTGAGTGTGTGCGTGTGTGTTTGTGAGTGTGTGTGTGTGTGTGAATGTACTCGCATGTGAGTGTGTGAGTGTGAAAGTGTGTGTGAGAGTGTGTGTGAGGGAGAGTGTGTGTGAGGGAGAGTGTGCGTGTGTGTTTGTGAGTGTGTGTGTGTGTGTGTGAATGTACTCGCATGTGAGTGTGTGAGTGTGAAAGTGTGTGTGAGTGTGTGTGTGAGAGTGTGTGTGTGAGTGTGTGACTATGAGAGCAAGGAGAGTGTTATCAGTGTGTACAGGGCTGTGTGTGGAAGGGAGTGTGAGCTTGTGAGTGTCGGTACAGGACCAGTATAATTTAAATGATGAGATATTGAGAAACTGGATGTACAAAGGTCCTTAAACACCAGTAAATGACACTAGACAAGTAGGCCCAGCAAGCAGTTTGAAGGGAACGTGTTGATCTGCTTTCATTGTGAGAAGATTGGAATTCCAAAGTCTTCCTGCAGTTACACAAGGCCTCAGTGAGACCACACCCGGAGTATTGCAGCAGTTTTCTATCTGAGACAGGATACACTTCCCAAGGAGGGAGTGGGGCAGGAGTTCATTATGGCTGTTACTGGAGATGGCTACATTGGAAATGGACGTGCTAAATTGTCCCATAGTGTTCAGGGATGTGTAGGTTAGGGTGGATTGGCCGTGCTAAATTGTCCCACAGTGTTCAGGGATGTGTAGGTTAGGGTGGATTGTCCGTGCTAAATTGTCCCATAGTGTTCAGGAATGTGCATGTTAGGGTGGATTGTCCGTGCTAAATTGTCCCATAGTGTTCAGGGATGTGTAGGTTAGGGTGCATTGGCCGTGCTAAATTGTCCCATTGTGTTCAGGGATGTGCAGGTTAGGGTGGATTGGCCGTGCTAAATTGTCCCGTTGTGTTCAGGGCTGTGTAGTTTAGGGTGGATTGGCCGTGCTAAATTGTCCCACAGTGTTCAGGGATGTACAGGTTAGGGTGGATTGGCCGTGCTAAATTGTCCCATAGTGTTCAGGGATGTGTAGGTTAGGGTGGATTGGCCGTGCTAAATTGTCCCACAGTGTTCAGGGATGTGTAGGTTAGGGTGGATTGGCCGTGCTAAATTGTCCCACAGTGTTCAGGGATGCGTAGGTTAGGGTGGATTGGCCATGCTAAATTGTCCCACAGTGTTCAGGGATGTGTAGGTTAGGGGGGATTGGCCGTGCTAAATTGTCCCATAGTGTTCAGGGATGTGTAGGTTAGGGGGGATTGGCTGTGCTAAATTGTCCCACAGTGTTCATGGATGTGTAGGTTAGGGTGGATTGGCGGTGCTAAATTGTCTCACAGTGTCCAGGGATCTGTAGGTTAGCGGGGATTGGCCGTGCTGAATTGTCCCACAGTGTTCAGGAATGTATAGGTTAGGGTGGATTGGCCGTGCTAAATTGTTCCATAGTGTTCAGGGATGTGTAGTTTAGTGTGGATTGGCCGTGCTAAGTTGTCGCATAGTGTTTGGGAATGTGCAGGTTAGGGTGTAATTGGCCGTGCTAAATTGTCCCATAGTGTTCAGGGATGTGCAGGTTAGGGTGGATTGGTCGTGCTAAATTGTCCCACAGTGTTCAGGGATGAGTAGGTTAGGGTGGATTGGCCGTGCTAAATTGTCCCATAGTGTTCAGGGGTGTGTAGGTTAGGGTGGATTGGCCGTGTTAAATTGTCCCAGAGTGTTCAGGGATGTGCAGGTTAGGGTGGATTGGCCGTGCTAAATTGTCCCATAGTGTTCAGGGATGTGTAGGTTAGGGTGGATTGGCCGTGCTAAATTGTCCCACAGTGTTCAGGAATGTGTAGGTTAGGGTGGATTGGCCGTACTAAATTGTCAACGTGCATGTATGTGCATGTGCATGTGTGTGTTTGAGTGCGACTGTGCATGCATGCGTAGATGTGCATGCGTAGATGTGCATGCATGCGTGTGCATGTCAGTGAATGTGCATGCGTGTGTACTTGTGTGTACGTGCATGCATGTGTATGAATGTACATGTGTACGCGTGTGCATGCTTGTGTGTGAATGTGTGCAAATGTGCATGCAAGTGTGTATATGTGCCTGTGTGTGTGCGTGTATGTGTGAATGAGCATGCAAGTGTGTATATGTACCAGTGTGTGTGTGCGTGTATGTGTGAATGTGCTGCAAGTGTGTATATGTGCATGCCTGTGTGTGCATGTATGTGTGTGTGTGTGTGAATGTACACACGTGTGTGTGTGTGTGTGTGTGAATGTGCACACAATGGAGTGTGTGAGTGTGAAAGTGTTTGTGAGAGTGTGTGTGAAGGAGAGTGTGTGTGTTTGTGAGTGTGTGTGTGTGTGTGTTTGTGAGTGTGTGTGTGTGTGTGAATGTACTCGCATGTGAGTGTGTGAGTGTGAAAGTGTGTGTGAGAGTGTGTGTGAGGGAGAGTGTGTGTCAGGGAGAGTGTGCGCGTGTGTGTTTGTGCTTGTGTGTGTGTGTGTGAATGTACTCGCATGTGAGTGTGTGAGTGTGAAAGTGTGTGTGAGAGTATGTGTGTGTGTGTGTGTGTGTGTGTGAGTGTGTGACTATGAGAGCAAGGAGAGTGTTATCAGTGTGTACAGGGCTGTGTGTGGAAGGGAGTGTGAGCCTGTGAGTGTCGGTACAGGACCAGTATAATTTAAATGATGAAATATTGAGAAACTGGATGTACAAAGGTCCTTAAACACCAGTAAATGACACTAGACAAGTAGCCCCAGCAAGCAGTTTGAAGGGAACGTGTTGATCTGCTTTCATTGTGAGAAGATTGGAATTCCAAAGTCTTCCTGCAGTTACACAAGGCCTCAGTGAGACCACACCCGGAGTATTGCAGCAGTTTTCTATCTGAGACAGGATACACTTCCCAAGGAGGGAGTGGGGCAGGAGTTCATTAGGGCTGTTACTGGAGATGGCTACATTGGAAATGGACGTGCTAAATTGTCCCATAGTGTTCAGGGATGTGTAGGTTAGGGTGGATTGGCCGTGCTAAATTGTCCCATAGTGTTCAGGGATGTGTAGGTTAGGGTGGATTGGCCGTGCTAAATTGTCCCATAGTGTTCAGGAATGTGCATGTTAGGGTGGACTGTCCGTGATAAATTGTCCAATAGTGTTCAGGGATGTGTAGGTTAGGGTGGATTGGCCGTGCTAAATTGTCCCATAGTGTTCAGGGATGTGTAGGTTAGGGTGGATTTGCCGTGCTAAATTGTCCCATAGTGTTCAGGGATGTGTAGGTTAGGGTGGATTGGCCGTGCTATATTGTCCCATAGTGTTCAGGGATGTGTAGGTTAGGGTGGATTGGCCGTGCTAAATTGTCCCATAGTGTTCAGGTATGTGTACGTTAGGGTGGATTGGCCGTGCTAAATTGTCCCATAGTGTTCAGGGATGTGCAGGTTAGGGTGGATTGGCCGTGCTAAGTTGTCCCATAGTGTTCAGGGATGTGTCGGTTAGGATGGATAGGCCGTGCTAAATTGTCCCATAGTGTTCAGGGATGTGCAGGTTAGTGTGGATTGGCCGTGCTAAATTGTCCCATAGTGTTCAGGGATGTGTAGGTTAGGGTGGATTGGACATGCTAAATTGTCCCATAGTGTTCAGGGATGTGTACGTTAGGGTGGATTGGCCGTGCTAAATTGTCCCATAGTGTTCAGGGATGTGCAGGTTAGGGTGGATTGGCCTTGCTAAATTGTCCCATAGTGTTCAGGGATGTGTCGGTTAGGATGGATAGGCCGTGCTAAATTGTCCCATCGTGTTCAGGGATGTGTGGGTTAGGGTGGATTGGCCGTGCTAAATTGTCCCATAGTGTTCAGGGATGTGTAGGTTAGGGTGGATTGGCCGTGCTAAATTGCCCCATAGTGTTCAGGGATGTGTAGGTTAGGGTGGATTGGCCGTGCTAAATTGTCCCATAGTATTCAGGGATGTGTAGGTTAGGGTGGATTGGCCGTGCTAAATTGTCCCATAGTGTTCAGGGATGTGTAGGTTAGGGTGGATTGGCCGTGCTAAATTGCCCCATACTATTCAGGGATGTGTAGGTTAGGGTGGATTGGCCGTGCTAAATTGTCCCACAGTGTTCAGGGATGTGTAGGTTAGGGTGGATTGGCCGTGCTAAATTGTCCCATAGTGTTCAGGGATGTGTAGGTTAGGGTGGATTGGCCGTGTTAAATTGTCCCATAGTGTTCAGGGATGTGTGGGTTCGGGTGGATTAGCCGTACTAAATTGTCAACGTGCATGTATGTGCATGTGCATGTGTGTGTGTGAGTGCGACTGTGCGTGTATGCATAGATGTGCATGCATGCATGTGCATGTCAGTGAATGTGCATGCGTGTGTACTTGTGTGTACGTGCATGCATGTGTATGAATGTACATGTGTACGCGTGTGCATGCTTGTGTGTGAATGTGTGCAAATGTGCATGCAAGTGTGTATATGTGCCTGTGTGTGTGCGTGTATGTGTGAATGTGCTGCAAGTGTGTATATGTGCATGCCTGTGTGTGCATGTATGTGTGTGAATGTACACACGTGTGTGTGTGTGTGTGTGTGTGTGTGAATGTACACACAATGGAGTGTGTGAGTGTAAAAGTGTTTGTGAGAGTGTGTGTGAAGGAGAGTGTGTGTGAGGGAGTGTGTGCGTGTGTGTTTGTGAGTGTGTGTGTGTGTGTGAATGTACTCGCATGTGAGTGTGTGAGTGTGAAAGTGTGTGTGAGAGTGTGTGTGAGGGAGAGTGTGTGTGAGGGAGAGTGTGCGTGTGTGTTTGTGAGTGTGTGTGTGTGTGTGTGAATGTACTCGCATGTGAGTGTGTGAGTGTGAAAGTGTGTGTGAGTGTGTGTGTGAGAGTGTGTGTGTGAGTGTGTGACTATGAGAGCAAGGAGAGTGTTATCAGTGTGTACAGGGCTGTGTGTGGAAGGGAGTGTGAGCCTGTGAGTGTCGGTACAGGACCAGTATAATTTAAATGATGAGATATTGAGAAACTGGATGTACAAAGGTCCTTAAACACCAGTAAATGACACTAGACAAGTAGCCCCAGCAAGCAGTTTGAAGGGAACGTGTTGATCTGCTTTCATTGTGAGAAGATTGGAATTCCAAAGTCTTCCTGCAGTTACACAAGGCCTCAGTGAGACCACACCCGGAGTATTGCAGCAGTTTTCTATCTGAGACAGGATACACTTCCCAAGGAGGGAGTGGGGCAGGAGTTCATTATGGCTGTTACTGGAGATGGCTACATTGGAAATGGACGTGCTAAATTGTCCCATAGTGTTCAGGGATGTGTAGGTTAGGGTGGATTGGCCGTGCTAAATTGTCCCACAGTGTTCAGGGATGTGTAGGTTAGGGTGGATTGTCCGTGCTAAATTGTCCCATAGTGTTCAGGAATGTGCATGTTAGGGTGGATTGTCCGTGCTAAATTGTCCCATAGTGTTCAGGGATGTGTAGGTTAGGGTGCATTGGCCGTGCTAAATTGTCCCATTGTGTTCAGGGATGTGCAGGTTAGGGTGGATTGGCCGTGCTAAATTGTCCCGTTGTGTTCAGGGCTGTGTAGTTTAGGGTGGATTGGCCGTGCTAAATTGTCCCACAGTGTTCAGGGATGTACAGGTTAGGGTGGATTGGCCGTGCTAAATTGTCCCATAGTGTTCAGGGATGTGTAGGTTAGGGTGGATTGGCCGTGCTAAATTGTCCCACAGTGTTCAGGGATGTGTAGGTTAGGGTGGATTGGCCGTGCTAAATTGTCCCACAGTGTTCAGGGATGCGTAGGTTAGGGTGGATTGGCCATGCTAAATTGTCCCACAGTGTTCAGGGATGTGTAGGTTAGGGGGGATTGGCCGTGCTAAATTGTCCCATAGTGTTCAGGGATGTGTAGGTTAGGGGGGATTGGCTGTGCTAAATTGTCCCACAGTGTTCATGGATGTGTAGGTTAGGGTGGATTGGCGGTGCTAAATTGTCTCACAGTGTCCAGGGATCTGTAGGTTAGCGGGGATTGGCCGTGCTGAATTGTCCCACAGTGTTCAGGAATGTATAGGTTAGGGTGGATTGGCCGTGCTAAATTGTTCCATAGTGTTCAGGGATGTGTAGTTTAGTGTGGATTGGCCGTGCTAAGTTGTCGCATAGTGTTTGGGAATGTGCAGGTTAGGGTGTAATTGGCCGTGCTAAATTGTCCCATAGTGTTCAGGGATGTGCAGGTTAGGGTGGATTGGTCGTGCTAAATTGTCCCACAGTGTTCAGGGATGTGTAGGTTAGGGTGGATTGGCCGTGCTAAATTGTCACATAGTGTTCAGGGATGTGTAGGTTAGGGTGGATTGGCCGTGCTAAGTTGCCCCATAGTGTTCAGGGATGTGCAGGTTAGGGTGGATTGGCCGTGCTAAATTGTCCCATTGTGTTCAGGGATGTGCAGGTTAGGGTGGATTGGCCGTGCAAAATTGTCCCACAGTGTTCAGGGATGGGTAGGTTAGGGTGCATTAGCCGTGCTAAATTGTCCCATAGTGTTCAGGGGTGTGTAGGTTAGGGTGGATAGGCCGTGCTAAATTGTCCCACAGTGTTCAGGGATGTGTAGGTTAGGGTGGATTGGCCATGCTAAATTGTCCCATAGTGTTCAGGGATGTGTACGTTAGTGTGGATTGGCCGTGCTAAATTGTCCCATAGTGTTCGGGGATATGCAGGTTAGGGTGGATTGGCCGTGCTAAATTGTCTCACAGTGTCCAGGGATCTGTAGGTTAGCGGGGATTGGCCGTGCTAAATTGTCCCACAGTGTTCATGGATGTGTAGGTTAGTGTGGATTGGACATGCTAAATTGTCCCATAGTGTTCAGGGATGTGTCGGTTAGGATGGATAGGCCGTGCTAAATTGTACCATCGTGTTCAGGGATGTGTGGGTTAGGGTGGATTGGCCGTGCTAAATTGTCCCACAGTGTTCATGGATGTGTAGGTTAGGGTGGATTGGCCGTGCTAAATTGTCTCACAGTGTCCAGGGATCTGTAGGTTAGCGGGGATTGGCCGTGCTAAATTGTCCCACAGTGTTCAGGGATGTATAGGTTAGTGTGGATTGGACATGCTAAATTGTCCCATAGGGTTCAGGTATGTGTAGGTTAGGGTGGATTGGCCGTGCTAAATTGTCCCACAGTGTTCATGGATGTGTAGGTTAGTGTGGATTGGACATGCTAAATTGTCCCACAGTGTTCAGGGATGTGTAGGTTATGGTGGATTGGCCGTGCTAAATTGTCCCACAGTGTTCAGGGATGTGTCGGTTCGGGTGGATTGGCCGTGCTAAATTGTCCCACAGTGTTCAGGGATGTGTAGGTTAGGGTGGATTGGCCGTGCCAAATTGTCCCACAGTATTCAGGGATGTGTCGGTTAGGGTGGATTGGCCGTGCTAAATTGTCCCATAGTGTTCAGGGATGCGTAGGTTAGGGTGGATTGGCCGTGCTAAGTTGTTCCATAGTGTTCAGGGATGTGTAGTTTAGTGTGGATTGGCCGTGCTAAGTTGTCGCATAGTGTTCAGGGATGTGTAGTTTAGGGTGGATTGGCCGTGCTAAATTGTCCCATAGTGTTCTGGAATGTGTAGTTTAGGGTGTAATTGGCCGTGCTAAATTGTCCCATAGTGTTCAGGGATGTGTAGGTTAGGGTGGATTGGCCGTGCTAAGTTGTTCCATAGTGTTCAGGGATGTGTAGTTTAGTGTGGATTGGCCGTGCTAAGTTGTCGCATAGTGTTCAGGGATGTGTAGTTTAGGGTGGATTGGCCGTGCTAAATTGTCCCATAGTGTTCTGGAATGTGTAGTTTAGGGTGTAATTGGCCGTGCTAAATTGTCCCATAGTGTTCAGGGATGTGTAGGTTAGGGTGGATTGGCCGTGCTAAGTTGTCCCATTGTGTTCAGGGATGTGCAGGTTAGGGTGGACCGCCGTGCAAAATTGTCCCACAGTGTTCCGGGATGTGTAGGTTAGGGTGGATTGGCCGTGTTAAATTGTCCCATGGTGTTCAGGGATGTGCAGGTTAGGTTGGATTGGCCGTGCTAAATTGTCCCACAGTGTTCAGGGATGTGTCGGTTAGCGTGGATTGGCCGTGCTAAATTGTCCCATAGTGTTCAGGGATGCGTAGGTTAGGGTGGATTGGCCGTGCTAAATTGTCCCACAGTGTTCAGAGATGTGTAGGTTAGGGTGGATTGGCCGTGCTAAGTTGTTCCATAGTGTTCAGGGATGTGTAGTTTAGTGTGGATTGGCCGTGCTAAGTTGTCGCATAGTGTTCAGGGATGTGTAGTTTAGGGTGGATTGGCCGTGCTAAATTGTCCCATAGTGTTCTGGAATGTGTAGTTTAGGGTGTAATTGGCCGTGCTAAATTGTCCCATAGTGTTCAGGGATGTGTAGGTTAGGGTGGATTGGCCGTGCTAAGTTGTTCCATAGTGTTCAGGGATGTGTAGTTTAGTGTGGATTGGCCGTGCTAAGTTGTCGCATAGTGTTCAGGGATGTGTAGTTTAGGGTGGATTGGCCGTGCTAAATTGTCCCATAGTGTTCTGGAATGTGTAGTTTAGGGTGTAATTGGCCGTGCTAAATTGTCCCATAGTGTTCAGGGATGTGTAGGTTAGGGTGGATTGGCCGTGCTAAGTTGTCCCATTGTGTTCAGGGATGTGCAGGTTAGGGTGGACCGCCGTGCAAAATTGTCCCACAGTGTTCCGGGATGTGTAGGTTAGGGTGGATTGGCCGTGTTAAATTGTCCCATGGTGTTCAGGGATGTGCAGGTTAGGGTGGATTGGCCGTGCTAAATTGTCCCACAGTGTTCAGGGATGTGTCGGTTAGCGTGGATTGGCCGTGCTAAATTGTCCCATAGTGTTCAGCGATGCGTAGGTTAGGGTGGATTGGCCGTGCTAAATTGTCCCACAGTGTTCAGAGATGTGTAGGTTAGGGTGGATTGGCCGTGCTAAATTGTCCCACAGTGTTCAGGGATGTGTAGGTTAGGGTGGATTGGCCGTGCTAAATTGTCCCATAGTGTTCAGGGATGTGAAGGTTATGGTGGATTGGCCGTGCTAAATTGTCCCACAGTGTTCATGGATGTGTAGGTTAGGGTGGATTGGCCGTGCTAAATTGTCTCACAGTGTCCAGGGATGTGTAGGTTAGGGTGGATTGGCCGTGCTAAATTGTCCCACAGTGTTCAGGGATGTGTACGTTACGGTGGATTGGCCGTGCTAAATTGTCCCATTGTGTTCCGGGATTTGTAGGTTAGGGTGGATTGGCCGTGCTAAATTGTCCGACAGTGTTCTGGGATGGGTAGGTTATGGTGTAATTGGCCGTGTTAAATTGTTCCATTGTGTTCAGGGATGTGTAGTTTGGGGAGGATTGGCCGTGCTAAATTGTCTCATAGTGTTCAGGGATGTATAGGTTAGATTGGATTGGCCGTGCTAAATTGTCCCATCGTGTTCAGGGATGTGTAGGTTAGGGTGGATTGGCCGTGCTAAATTGTCCCATAGTGTTCAGGGATGTGTAGGTTAGGATGGATAGGCCGTGCTAAATTGTCCCACAGTGTTCAGGGATGTGTAGGTTAGGGTGGATTGGCCGTGCTAAATTGTCCCATAGCGTTCAGGGATGTGTCGGTTAGGATGGATAGGCCGTGCTAAATTGTCCCACAGTGTTCAGGGATGTGTAGGTTAGGGTGGATTGGCCGTGCTAAATTGTCCCACAGTGTTCAGGGATGTGTAGGTTAGGGTGGATTGGCCGTGCTAAATTGTCCCATAGTGTTCAGGGATGTGTCGGTTAGGATGGATAGGCCGTGCTAAATTGTCCCACAGTGTTCAGGGATGTGTAGGTTAGGGTGGATTGGCCGTGCTAAATTGTCCCATAGTGTTCATGGATGTGTAGGTTAGGGTGGATTGGCCGTGCTAAATTGTCCCACAGTGTTCATGGATGTTTAGGTTAGGGTGGATTGGCCGTGCTAAATTGTCCCACAGTGTTCAGGGATGTGCAGGTTTGGGTGGATTGGCCGTGCTAAATTGTCTCACAGTGTCCAGGGATCTGTAGGTTAGCGGGGATTGGCAGTGCTAAATTGTCCCACAGTGTTCAGGAATGTATAGGTTAGGGTGGATTGGCCGCGCAAATTGTCCCACAGTGTTCAGGGATGTATAGGTTAGGGTGGATTGGCCGTGCTAAGTTGTTCCATAGTGTTCAGGGATGTGTAGTTTAGTGTGGATTGGCCGTGCTAAGTTGTCGCAAAGTGTTTGGGAATGTGCAGGTTAGGGTGGATTGGCCGTGCTAAATTGTCCCATTGTGTTCAGGGAAGTGTAGGTTAGGGTGGATTGGCCGTGCTAAGTTGTCGCATAGTGTTTGGGAATGTGCAGGTTAGGGCGGATTGTCTGTGCTAAATTGTCCCACAGTGTTCAGGGATGTGTAGGTTACTGTGGATTGGCCGTGCTAAATTGTCCCATAGTGTTCAGGGATGTGTAGGTTAGGGTGGATTGGCCGTGCTAAGTTGCCCCATAGTGTTCAGGGATGTGCAGGTTAGGGTGGATTGGCCGTGCTAAATTGTCCCATTGTGTTCGGGGATGTGCAGGTTAGGGTGGATTGGCCGTGCTAAATTGTCCCATAGTGTTCAGGGGTGTGTAGGTTAGGGTGGATAGGCCGTGCTAAATTGTTCCACAGTGTTCAGGGATATGTAGGTTAGGGTGGATTGGCCGTGCTAAATTGTCCCATAGTCTTCAGGGATGTGCAGGTTAGGGTGTATTGGCCGTGCAAAATTGTCCCATAGTGTTCAGGGATGTGCAGGTTAGGTTGGATTAGCCGTGCTAAATTGTCCCATACTACTCAGGAATGTGTAGGTTACGGTGGATTGGCCGTGCTAAATTGTCCAACAGTGTTCAGGGATGTGTAGGTTAGCGTGGATTGGCCATGCTAAAGTGTCCCATAGTGTTCAGGGATGTGCAGGTTAGGGTGGATTGGCTGTGCTAAATTATCGGACAGTGTTCAGGGATGTGTAGGTTAGGGTGTAATTGGCCGTGCTAAATTGTCCCATTGTGTTCAGGGATGTGTAGGTTAGGGTGGATTGGCCGTGCTAAATTGTCCCATTGTGTTCAGGGATGTGTAGGTTAGGGTGGATTGGCTGTGCTAAATTGTCCCACAGTGTTCAGGGATGTGTAGGTTAGGGTGGATAGGCCGTGCTAAATTGTTCCACAGTGTTCAGGGATATGTAGGTTAGGGTGGATTGGCCGTGCTAAATTGTCCCATAGTCTTCAGGGATGTGCAGGTTAGGGTGCATTGGCCGTGCAAAATTGTCCCATAGTGTTCAGGGATGTGCAGGTTAGGTTGGATTAGCCGTGCTAAATTGTCCCATACTTCTCAGGAATGTGTAGGTTACGGTGGATTGGCCGTGCTAAATTGTCCCACAGTATTCAGGGATGTGTAGGTTAGGGGGGATTGGCCGTGCTAAATTGTCCCACAGTGTTCAGGGATGTGTAGGTTAGGGTGGATTGGCCGGGCTAAATTGTCCCACAGTGTTCAGGGAAGTCTAGGTTAGGGTGGATTGGCCGTGCTAAATTGTCAACGTGCATGTATGTGCATGTGCATGTGTGTGTGTGAGTGCGACTGTGCGTGTATGCGTAGATGTGCATGCATGCGTGTGCATGTAAGTGAATGTGCATGCGTGTGTACTTGTGTGTACGTGCATGCATGTGTATGAATGTACATGTGTACGCGTGTGCATGCTTGTGTGTGAATGTGTGCAAATGTGCATGCAAGTGTGTATATGTGCCTGTGTGTGTGTGCGTGTCTGTGTGAATGTGCTTCAAGTGTGTATACGTACCAGTGTGTGTGTGCGTGTATGTGTGAATGTGCTGCAAGTGTGTATATGTGCATGCCCGTGTGTGCATGTATGTGTGTGTGTGTGTATGTACACACAATGGAGTGTGTGAGTGTGAAAGTGTTTGGGAGAGTGTGTGTGAAGGAGAGTGTGTTTGTGAGTGTGTGTGTGTGTGTTTTTGAGTGTGTGTGTGAGAATGTACTCGCATGTGAGTGTGTGAGTGTGAAAGTGTGTGAGAGTGTGTGTGAGGGAGAGTGTGTGTGAGGGAGAGTGTGTGCGTGTGTGTTTGTGAGTGTGTGTGTGTGTGAATGTACTCGCATGTGAGTGTGTGAGTGTGAAAGTGTGTGTGAGAGTGTGTGTGAGGGAGAGTGTGTGTGAGGGAGAGTGTGTGCGTGTGTGTTTGTGAGTGTGTGTGTGTGAGAATGTACTCGCATGTGAGTGTGTGAGTGTGAAAGTGTGTGTGAGAGTGTGTGTGTGTGTGTGTGTGTGTGTGAGTGTGTGACTATGAGAGCAAGGAGAGTGTTATCAGTGTGTACAGGGCTGTGTGTGGAAGGGAGTGTGAGCCTGTGAGTGTCGGTACAGGACCAGTATAATTTAAATGATGAGATATTGAGAAACTGGATGTACAAAGGTCCTTAAACACCAGTAAATGACACTAGACAAGTAGGCCCAGCAAGCAGTTTGAAGGGAACGTGTTGATCTGCTTTCATTGTGAGAAGATTGGAATTCCAAAGTCTTCCTGCAGTTACACAAGGCCTCAGTGAGACCACACCCGGAGTATTGCAGCAGTTTTCTATCTGAGACAGGATACACTTCCCAAGGAGGGAGTGGGGCAGGAGTTCATTAGGGCTGTTACTGGAGATGGCTACATTGGAAATGGACGTGCTAAATTGTCCCATAGTGTTCAGGGATGTGTAGGTTAGGGTGGATTGGCCGTGCTAAATTGTCCCATAGTGTTCAGGGATGTGTAGGTTAGGGTGGATTGTCCGTGCTAAATTGTCCCATAGTGTTCAGGAATGTGCATGTTAGGGTGGATTGGACGTGCTAAATTGTCCCATAATGTTCAGGGATGTGCAGTTTAGTGTGGATTGGCCGTGCTAAATTGTCCCACAGTGTTCAGGGATGTGTCGGTTCGGGAGGATTGACCGTGCTAAATTGTCCCATAGTGTTTAGGGATGTGCAGGTTAGGGGGGAATTGGCCGTGCTAAATTGTCCCATAGTGTTCAGGGATGTGTAGGTTAGGGTGGATTGGCCGTGCTAAATTGTCCCACAGTGTTCAGGGATGTGTAGGTTATGGTGGATTGGCCGTGCTAAATTGTCCCACAGTGTTCAGGGATGTGGAGGTTAGGGTGGATTGGCCGTGCTAAATTGTCCCACAGTGTTCAGGGATGTGTAGGTTAGGGTGGATTGGCCGTGCTAAATTGTCCCACAGTGTTCAGGGATGTGTAGGTTAGTGTGGATTGGCCGTGCTAAATTGTCCCATAGTGTTCAGGGATGTATAGGTTAGGGTGGATTGGCCATGCTAAATTGTCCCAGAGTGTTCAGGGATGTGTAGGTTAGGGTGGATTGGCCGTGCTAAATTGTCCCACAGTGTTCAGGGATGTGTAGGTTAGGGTGGATTGGCCGTGCTAAATTGTCCCACAGTGTTCAGGGATGTTTAGGTTAGGGTGGATTGGCCGTGCTAAATTGTCCCACAGTGTTCAGGGATGTGTAGGTTAGGGTGGATTGGCCGTGCTAAATTGTCCCACAGTGTTCAGGGATGTGTAGGTTAGGGTGGATTGGCCGTGCTAAATTGTCCCACAGTGTTCAGGGATGTTTAGGTTAGGGTGGATTGGCCGTGCTAAATTGTCCCACAGTGTTCAGGGATGTGTAGGTTAGGGTGGATTGGCCGTGCTAAATTGTCCCACAGTGTTCAGGGATGTGTAGGTTAGGGTGAAATTGTCCGTGCTAAATTGTCCCATAGTGTTCAGGGATGTGCAGGTTAGGGTGGATTGGCCGTGCTAAATTGTCCCACAGTGTTCAGGGATGTGTAGGTTAGGGTGGATTGACCGTGCTAAATTGTCCCACAGTGTTCAGGGATGTGTAGGTTAGGGTGGATTGGCCGTGCTAAATTGTCCCACAGTGTTCAGGGATGTGTAGGTTATGGTGGATTGGCCGTGCTAAATTGTCCCACAGTGTTCAGGGATGTGTCGGTTCGGGTGGATTGGCCGTGCTAAATTGTCCCACAGTGTTCAGGGTATGTGTAGGTTAGGGTGGATTGGCCGTGCTAAATTGTCCCACAGTGTTCAGGGATGTGTAGGTTAGGGTGGATTGGCCGTGCTAAATTGTCCCACAGTGTTCAGGAATGTGCAGGTTAGGGTGGATTGGCCGTGCTAAATTGTCCCATAGTGTTCAGGGATGTGCAGTTTAGTGTGGATTGGCCGTGCTAAATTGTCCCATAGTGTTCAGGGATGTGTAGGTTAGGGTGAAATTGGCCGTGCTAAATTGTCCCATTGTGTTCATGGATGTGTAGTTTAGGGTGTAATTGGCCGTGCTAAATTGTCCCACAGTGTTCAGGGATGTGTAGGTTAGGGTGGATTGGCCGTGCTAAATTGTCCCACAGTGTTCAGGGATGTGTAGGTTAGGGTGGATTGGCCGTGCTAAATTGTCCCACAGTGTTCAGGGATGTGTAGGTTAGGGTGGATTGGCCATGCTAAATTGTCCCACAGTGTTCAGGGATGTGTAGGTTAGGGTGGATTGGCCATGCTAAATTGTCCCACAGTGTTCAGGGATGTGTAGGTTAGGGTGGATTGGCCGTGCTAAATTGTCCCATAGTGTTCAGGGATGTGTAGGTTAGGGTGGATTGGCCGTGCTAAATTGTCCCACAGTGTTCAGGGATGTGCAGGTTAGGGTGGATTGGCCGTGCTAAATTGTCCCACAGTGTTCAGGGATGTGCAGGTTATTGGGGATTGGCCGTGCTAAATTGTCCCATAGTGTTCAGGGATGTGCAGGTTAGGTTGTATTGGCCGTACTAAATTGTCAATGTGCATGTATGTGCATGTGCATGTGTGTGTGTGAGTGCGACTGTGCGTGTATGCGTAGATGTGCATGCATGCGTGTGCATGTAAGTGAATGTGCATGCGTATGTACTTGTGTGTACGTGCATGCATGTGTATGAATGTGCATGTGTACGCGTGTGCATGCTTGTGTGTGAATGTGTGCAAATGTGCATGTGTGTGTGAGTGTGAATGTGTGTGAATGTGCATGCAAGTGTGTATATGTGCCTCTGTGTGTGTGCGTGTATGTGTGAATGTGTGTGTGTGCGTGTGAATGTACACACATGTGAGTCTGTGTGTGTGAATGTACACACATGTGATTGTGTGAGTGTGTGAGTGTGAAAGTGTTTGTGAGAGTGTGTGTGAGGGAGAGTGTGTGTGAGGGAGAGTGTGTGTGTGTGTGTGTTTGTGAGTGTGTGTGTGTGTGTGAATGTACTCACATGTGAGTGTGAGTGTGAAAGTGTGTGTGAGAGTGTGTGTGAGAGTGTGTGTGTGTGAGTGTGTGACTATGAGAGCAAGGAGAGTGTTATCAGTGTGTACAGGGCTGTGTGTGGAAGGGAGTGTGAGCCTGTGAGTGTCGGTACAGGACCAGTATAATTTAAATGATGAGATATTGAGAAACTGGATGTACAAAGGTCCTTAAGCACCAGTAAATGACACTAGACAAGTAGCCCCAGCAAGCAGTTTGAAGGGAACGTGTTGATCTGCTTTCATTGTGAGAAGATTGGAATTCCAAAGTCTTCCTGCAGTTACACAAGGCCTCAGTGAGACCACACCCGGAGTATTGCAGCAGTTTTCTATCTGAGACAGGATACACTTCCCAAGGAGGGAGTGGGGCAGGAGTTCATTAGGGCTGTTACTGGAGATGGCTACATTGGAAATGGACGTGCTAAATTGTCCCATAGTGTTCAGGGAAGTGTAGGTTAGGGTGGATTGGCCGTGCTAAATTGTCCCATTGTGTTCAGGGATGTGTAGGTTAGGGTGGATTGGCCGTGCTAAATTGTTCCATAGTGTTCAGGGATGTGTAGGTTAGGGTGAAATTGTCCGTGCTAAATTGTCCCATAGTGTTCAGGGATGTGCAGGTTAGGGTGGATTGGCCGTGCTAAATTGTCCCACAGTGTTCAGGGATGTGTAGGTTAGGGTGGATTGACCGTGCTAAATTGTCCCACAGTGTTCAGGGATGTGTAGGTTAGGGTGGATTGGCCGTGCTAAATTGTCCCACAGTGTTCAGGGATGTGTAGGTTATGGTGGATTGGCCGTGCTAAATTGTCCCACAGTGTTCAGGGATGTGTCGGTTCGGGTGGATTGGCCGTGCTAAATTGTCCCACAGTGTTCAGGGTATGTGTAGGTTAGGGTGGATTGGCCGTGCTAAATTGTCCCACAGTGTTCAGGGATGTGTAGGTTAGGGTGGATTGGCCGTGCTAAATTGTCCCACAGTGTTCAGGAATGTGCAGGTTAGGGTGGATTGGCCGTGCTAAATTGTCCCATAGTGTTCAGGGATGTGCAGTTTAGTGTGGATTGGCCGTGCTAAATTGTCCCATAGTGTTCAGGGATGTGTAGGTTAGGGTGAAATTGGCCGTGCTAAATTGTCCCATTGTGTTCATGGATGTGTAGTTTAGGGTGTAATTGGCCGTGCTAAATTGTCCCATAGTATTCAGGGATGTGTAGGTTAGGGTGGATTGGCCGTGCGAAATTGTCCCATAGTGTTCAGGGATGTGTAGGTTAGGGTGGATTGGCCGTGCTAAATTGTCCCATAGTGTTCAGGGATGTGTTGGTTAGGGTGAAATTGGCCGTGCTAAATTGTCCCATAGTATTCAGGGATGTGTAGGTTAGGGTGGATTGGCCGTGCGAAATTGTCCCACAGTGTTCAGGGATGTGCAGGTTAGGGTGGATTGGCCGTGCTAAATTGTCCCATAGTGTTCAGGGATGTGTAGCTTAGTGTGGATTGGCCGTGCTAAATTGTCCCATAGTGTTCAGGGATGTGTAGGTTAGGGTGGATTGGCCCTGCTAAATTGTCCCATAGTGTTCGGGGATGTGCAGGTTAGGGTGGATTGGCCGTGCTAAATTGTCCCACAGTGTTCAGGGATGTGTCGGTTAGGATGGATAGGCCGTGCTAAATTGTCCCATACTATTCAGGGATGTGTAGGTTAGGGTGGATTGGCCGTGCTAAATTGTCCCACAGTGTTCAGGGATGAGTAGGTTAGGGTGGATTGGCCGTGCTAAATTGTCCCATAGTGTTCAGGGGTGTGTAGGTTAGGGTGGATTGGCCGTGTTAAATTGTCCCAGAGTGTTCAGGGATGTGCAGGTTAGGGTGGATTGGCCGTGCTAAATTGTCCCATAGTGTTCAGGGATGTGTAGGTTAGGGTGGATTGGCCGTGCTAAATTGTCCCACAGTGTTCAGGAATGTGTAGGTTAGGGTGGATTGGCCGTACTAAATTGTCAACGTGCATGTATGTGCATGTGCATGTGTGTGTTTGAGTGCGACTGTGCATGCATGCGTAGATGTGCATGCGTAGATGTGCATGCATGCGTGTGCATGTCAGTGAATGTGCATGCGTGTGTACTTGTGTGTACGTGCATGCATGTGTATGAATGTACATGTGTACGCGTGTGCATGCTTGTGTGTGAATGTGTGCAAATGTGCATGCAAGTGTGTATATGTGCCTGTGTGTGTGTGCGTGTATGTGTGAATGAGCATGCAAGTGTGTATATGTACCAGTGTGTGTGTGCGTGTATGTGTGAATGTGCTGCAAGTGTGTATATGTGCATGCCTGTGTGTGCATGTATGTGTGTGTGTGTGTGAATGTACACACGTGTGTGTGTGTGTGTGTGTGTGTGTGTGTGAATGTGCACACAATGGAGTGTGTGAGTGTGAAAGTGTTTGTGAGAGTGTGTGTGAAGGAGAGTGTGTGTGTTTGTGAGTGTGTGTGTGTGTGTTTGTGAGTGTGTGTGTGTGTGTGAATGTACTCGCATGTGAGTGTGTGAGTGTGAAAGTGTGTGTGAGAGTGTGTGTGAGGGAGAGTGTGTGTCAGGGAGAGTGTGCGCGTGTGTGTTTGTGCTTGTGTGTGTGTGTGTGAATGTACTCGCATGTGAGTGTGTGAGTGTGAAAGTGTGTGTGAGTATGTGTGTGTGTGTGTGTGTGTGTGTGTGAGTGTGTGACTATGAGAGCAAGGAGAGTGTTATCAGTGTGTACAGGGCTGTGTGTGGAAGGGAGTGTGAGCCTGTGAGTGTCGGTACAGGACCAGTATAATTTAAATGATGAGATATTGAGAAACTGGATGTACAAAGGTCCTTAAACACCAGTAAATGACACTAGACAAGTAGCCCCAGCAAGCAGTTTGAAGGGAACGTGTTGATCTGCTTTCATTGTGAGAAGATTGGAATTCCAAAGTCTTCCTGCAGTTACACAAGGCCTCAGTGAGACCACACCCAGAGTATTGCAGCAGTTTTCTATCTGAGACAGGATACACTTCCCAAGGAGGGAGTGGGGCAGGAGTTCATTAGGGCTGTTACTGGAGATGGCTACATTGGAAATGGACGTGCTAAATTGTCCCATAGTGTTCAGGGATGTGTAGGTTAGGGTGGATTGGCCGTGCTAAATTGTCCCATAGTGTTCAGGGATGTGTAGGTTAGGGTGGATTGTCCGTGCTAAATTGTCCCATAGTGTTCAGGAATGTGCATGTTAGGGTGGACTGTCCGTGATAAATTGTCCAATAGTGTTCAGGGATGTGTAGGTTAGGGTGGATTGGCCGTGCTAAATTGTCCCATAGTGTTCAGGGATGTGTAGGTTAGGGTGGATTGGCCGTGCTAAATTGTCCCATAGTGTTCAGGGATGTGTAGGTTAGGGTGGATTGGCCGTGCTATATTGTCCCATAGTGTTCAGGGATGTGTAGGTTAGGGTGGATTGGCCGTGCTAAATTGTCCCATAGTGTTCAGGTATGTGTACGTTAGGGTGGATTGGCCGTGCTAAATTGTCCCACAGTGTTCAGGGATGTGTAGGTTAGGGTGGATTGGCCGTACTAAATTGTCAATGTGCATGTATGTGCGTGTGCATGTGTGTGTGTGAGTGTGACTGTGCGTGTATGCGTAGATGTGCATGCATGCGTGTGCATGTAAGTGAATGTGCATGCATGTGTACTTGTGTGTACTTGCATGCATGTGTATGAATGTACATGTGTACGCGTGTGCATGCTTGTGTGTGAATGTGTGCAAATGTGCATGCAAGTGTGTATATGTGCCTGTGTGTGTGTGCGTGTATGTGTGAATGTGCTGCAAGTGTGTATATGTGCATGCCTGTGTGTGCATGTGTGTGTGTGTGTGTGTGTGAATGTACACACAATGGAGTGTGTGAGTGTGAAAGTGTTTGTGAGAGCGTGTGTGAAGGAGAGTGTGTGTGTTTGTGAGTGTGTGTGTGTGTGTGTTTGTGAGTGTGTGTGTGTGTGTGTGTGTGTGTGAATGTACTCGCATGTGAGTGTGTGAGTGTGAAAGTGTGTGTGAGAGTGTGTGTGAGGGAGAGTGTGTGTGAGGGAGAGTGTGTGCGTGTGTGTTTGTGAGTGTGTGTGTGTGTGTGAATGTACTAGCATGTGAGTGTGTGAGTGTGAAAGTGTGTGTGAGAGTGTGTGTGTGTGAGTGTGTGACTATGAGAGCAAGGAGAGTGTTATCAGTGTGTACAGGGCTGTGTGTGGAAGGGAGTGTGAGCCTGTGAGTGTCGGTACAGGACCAGTATAATTTAAATGATGAGATATTGAGAAACTGGATGTACAAAGGTCCTTAAACACCAGTAAATGACACTAGACAAGTAGCCCCAGCAAGCAGTTTGAAGGGAACGTGTTGATCTGCTTTCATTGTGAGAAGATTGGAATTCCAAAGTCTTCCTGCAGTTACACAAGGCCTCAGTGAGACCACACCCGGAGTATTGCAGCAGTTTTCTATCTGAGACAGGATACACTTCCCAAGGAGGGAGTGGGGCAGGAGTTCATTATGGCTGTTACTGGAGATGGCTACATTGGAAATGGACGTGCTAAATTGTCCCATAGTGTTCAGGGAAGTGTAGGTTAGGGTGGATTGGCCGTGCTAAATTGTCCCACAGTGTTCAGGGATGAGCAGGTTAGGGTGGATTGGCCGTGCTAAATTGTCCCATAGTGTTCAGGGATGTGTAGGTTAGGGTGCATTGGCCGTGCTAAATTGTCCCATTGTGTTCAGGGATGTGCAGGTTAGGGTGGATTGGCCGTTCTAACTTGTCCCACAGTGTTCAGGGATGTGTAGGTTAGGGTGGATTGGCCGTGCTAAATTGTCCCATAGTGTTCAGGGATGTGTAGGTTAGGGTGGATTGGCCGTGCTAAATTAACCCACAGTGTTCAGGGATGTGTAGGTTAGGGTGGATTGGCCGTGCTAAATTGTCCCATAGTGTTCAGGGATGTGCAGGTTAGTGTGGATTGGCCGTGCTAAATTGTCCCATAGTGTTCAGGGATGTGTAGGTTAGGGTGGATTGGCCGTGCTAAATTGTCCCACAGTGTTCAGGGCTGTGTAGGTTAGGGTGGATTGGCCGTGCTAAATTAACCCACAGTGTTCAGGGATGTGTAGGTTAGGGTGGATTGGCCGTGCTAAATTGTCCCACAGTGTTCAGGGCTGTGTAGTTTAGGGTGGATTGGCCGTGCTAAATTGTCCCATAGTGTTCAGGGATGTGTAGGTTAGGGTGGATTGGCCGTGGTAAATTAACCCACAGTGTTCAGGGATGTGTAGGTTAGGGTGGATTGGCCGTGCTAAATTGTCCCACAGTGTTCAGGGATGTGTAGGTTAGGGTGGATTGGCGGTCCTAAATTGTCCCATAATGCTCGGCGATTTGGTCAGAGGGAAATGAGTTTCTGTGGGTTACTCTCGGAGGGTCAGTGTGGGCTGGTTGGGCCGAAGGGCCTGTTTCCACACTGTGTAGGCAATCCAATCTAATCTCATCCAGCCAGAGCGGGGGGGGTCAACCCTGGGTCAATGGAGAGGGCAGGAGAGGGAGGCCAGGGGCAGGACCAGGCCCACCTGAAGGTGAGGGGTCAACCTGGTGTAGCCCCCAAACCGCACTACCCGCCAAACGGCAAGTGGCAGACAGAGCTGAGCGATCCCAGAGCCAATGGATCAGATCTGACCTCCGTGGCCCTGCCTCATCCAGTCGGGAATAAGGGGAGGTGTTGCCGGACGATTAAACAACTCGCTGGGAGGGGGAGGAGGCTCCCCAGATAATCCCCACCCTCAACGACGGAGGGGCCAGCACATCGGAGCGAAAGATAAGGCTGAAACATTCACAGCCGTCTTCAGTCAGTGGTGTCCCACAGGGATCTGTGCTGGCTGTACCTGGAACATGAAGGTTCTAGCGCGGGACAGGCCCTTCGGCCCTCATAAGTCGTGCTGACCTGTGAAACCAATCTGAAGCCCATCCAACCTACCCCATTCAAGAAGTTGTGAAACTTGAAAGGGTTCAGGAAAGATTTACGAGGATGTTGCCAGGGTTGGAGGGTCTGAGGTACAGGGAGAGGCTGAACAGGTCGGGGCTGTTTTCCCTGGAGCATCGGAGGCTGAGGGATTAATATTGGGTGCAATTCTGGTCTCCTTCCTATCGGAAAGATGTTGTGAAACTTGAAAGGGTTCAGGAAAGATTTACAAGGATGTTGCCAGGGTTGGAGGGTCTGAGCTACAGGGAGAGGCTGAACAGGCTGGGGCTGTTTTCCCTGGAGCGTCGGAGGCTGAGGGGTGACCTTATAGAAGTTTATAAAATCATGAGGGGCATGGATAGGGTAAATAGGCAAAGTCTTTTCCCTGGGGTGGGGGAGTCCAGAACTAGAGGGGCATGGGTTTAGGGTGAGGGGGGAAAGATATAAAAGGGACCTAAGGGGCAACTTTTTCCCCCAGCGGGTGGTACGTGTGTGGAATGAGCTGCCAGAGGATGTGGTGGAGGCTGGTACAATGACAACATTTAAGAGGCATTTGGATGGGGATATGGATAGGAAGGGTTTGGGGGGATATGGGCCGGGTGCTGGCAGGTGGGACTAGATTGGGTTGGGATATCTGGGTCGGGTTGGGCCGAAGGGTCTGTTTCTGTGCTGTACATCTCTCTGACTCCACAATAACCCGCCCCCAGGGTGTGGATACTCAGAGCGGACTCAGTGACGGTGACACCATTGACTGTCAAGGAGCAGTGGTTAGATATTTGACATCTGGTGTTGGCTCCATCTCCCTGGGATTGTGAACGGTTGTAACTGCCACCCTCTCCACTGGTGGGATCTTCCTGTGCGAGGGAATGGCATCCCCGCTGGCTGTGAATCCCAGGTCGATGATGTCACTGTGTTCTGACCCAACCATCCTCCCCCCCCCTCCTTAATCCAGTGAGGGATGGACGCCAGAGGGAAACTTTTACCCGGACAGTAGGCCTCACCCTCACCTTGAGCTTTCTAAAGTGTTTCTGGCCAATGTTTCTCCACAGGAAACAGGAAGGAACAGCTGGAGGAAAGCACAGGGGTGTGCAGGAATTAAGGGCAAGCACTCCCTGTGACCGACTGACAGGAGAAACACCCTCTTCAGCGATCTCAGGCCTACTCAGCGATCTCAGGCCACTCAGCAATCTCAGGCCTCCTCAGTGATCTCGGCCTACTCAACGATCTCGGGCCTACTCAGTGATCTCAGGCCTACTCAGTGATCTCAGGCCTACTCAGCGATCTCAGGCCACTCAGCGATCTCAGGCCTACTCAACGATCTCGGGCCTACTCAGAGATCTCGGCCTACTCAACGATCTCAGGCCTACTCAACGATCTTGGGCCTACTCAGCGATCTCAGGCCTACTCAGCAATCTCAGGCCTACTCAGTGATCTCAGGCCTCCTCAGTGATCTCGGCCTACTCAGTTATCTTGGCCTACTAAACGATCTCGGGCCTACTCAGTGATCTCGGCCTACTCAGTGAGCTCAGGCCTACTCAGTGATCTCGGTCTACTCAGCGATATCGGGCCTACTCAGTGAGCTCGGCCTACTCAACGATCTCGGGCCTACTCAGCGATCTCGGCCTACTCAACGATCTCAGGCCTACTCAGCGATCTCGGCCTACTCAACGATCTCGGGCCTACTCAGTGATCTAGGCCTACTCAACGATCTCAGGCCTACTCAGTGATCTCGGCCTACTCAACGATCTCGGGCCTACTCTGTGATCTCAGCCTACTCAACGATCTCAGAGCTACTCAGTGATCTTGGCCTACTCAGCAATCTCGGCTTACCCAGCGAGCTCAGGCCTACTCAGCGATCTTGGCCTACTCAGCGATCTCAGACCTGCCATGAACTCCTCAGCAGGCTTTCGCCTCTCGCTAGGCCCTGAGGCCTATCAGGACTACGAGGCCTGCCCACTTGTACTGCGGGAGCAGGCCGGAGGTTTCGGGCCCACACGGGAGCCCGAGCGCGTCCCTGCTGGGGGCAGAGTGACGAGGAAAAGCCCCAAAGTGGCAGGAGTGACAGTCCAGCTGGAGATGAAAGGTCTCTGGGACGAGTTCAACCAACTCGGGACTGAGATGATTGTCACAAAAGCAGGAAGGTAGGTCTGGGGTTGGGGGAAGGTGGGGTGCCGTGGGCTGGGATTCAGCAACAGGAGGGGGCACATTCAGCCCCTTCCCCAGCCTGTCCCACAGAACATGGGGCCATTCAGCCCCTTCTCCAGTCTGTCTCACAGAACACGGGGCCATTCAGCCCCTTCTCCAGTCTGTCTCACAGTAACAGGAGGAGGCCCATTCGGTGGGTGGGAGGCCAAGTGCTGGCAAATGGGACTGGATTAGGTTGGGACACCTGGTCAGCATGGACGGGTTGGGCCGAAGGGCCTGTTTCCGTGCTGTACACCTCTATGAGTGTTCAGAATAGTCCCCAGAGTCCAGTATTCACGACTGAGGCCCAGTTATTCCCACCTCTGGGTCACGGATCGGCCGGTTGGGGCGTCAATCCATTCCCTCTACAGCCCGAAATGTTCGGGGAAGACATTACCTCGGTTACAGAGTGACTCACAACGTTACAGAAAACATGCAACGGTTCGGAACCCAGAAACCGACCCAAAAGGGGTCCCAGAGATCACTAAAACCTACATTTATATAAGTGCCACAGTTTTCTGTCTCCATCTATTTCCTCCCACAGAGCGTCTCCTTTGAGAAGGTTGGAGGGAGTGAGCGGCCATCTTGACCCGCTGCAGCCCATGTGCTGTGGGCAGACCCACAATGCCCCTGAGGGAGGGAATTCCGGGATTCTGACCCTGAAGGGAACGGCGATATGTTTCCGAGTCGGGATGGGGAGTGTCTCGGAGGGGAACTTGCAGGGAGGGGGGGTGGTGTTCCCATGTACCTGCTGCCCCCTTGTCCTTCTGGATGGGAGGGGGCTGTGGGTTTGGGGGAAGGTGCTGCCTGAGGGTCTTTGGGGAGTTTCTGCAGTGCCCCTTGTAGATGGTCCCCCCCTGCTGCTACTGAGCGTCGGTGGGGGGAGGGAGGGAGGGGGTGTTTGTGGGTGGGGGGCCAATCCAGCGGGTGGGGGGTGAGGGGGGGCTGCTTTGTCCCTGGATGGGGTGGAGCTTCTCGAGTGTTGTTGGAGCTGCCCCCACCCAGGGGCAGAGTGGGGAGTATTCCCTTCCCCCCTCCTGACCCCGTGTAGATGGTGGGACAGGCTTCGGGGGTGGGAGGGTCAGGAGGGGAGTTGAAAGGATGGTGGAAAGAGAGGAACGAAACTGGGAAGAGGCAACGGGCAGGAATCTGGAGATGGAATGGGGGCAGAAGAATGGGGCCGGTTTGTGCTACGACACTTGGGGAGGGGAGGTCGGTGTTCCTGCCTGGCACACTCACACGCGAACGTCATCCTGATCCCCAGGAGAATGTTCCCCACTTATCAAGTCAAAATCATCGGAATGGACCCGACAGCTGATTACGTACTCCTCATGGACTTCACCGCTGTGGACGACAAGCGATACAGGTGGGTGCGTGCTGGGAAAATGGACAGGTCAGTCAGGGTATAGATATCTCCCTGAGAGAGAGAGGGGACTGAGAGACACCAGTCAGTGTACAGATATCTCCCTGAGAGAGAGAGGGGACTGAGAGACACCGGTCAGTGTACAGATATCTCCCTGAGAGAGAGAGGGGACTGAGAGACACCAGTCAGGGTACAGACAGCTCCCTGAGAGAGACAGAGGGACTGAGAGACACCAGTCAGTGTACAGATATCTCCCTGAGAGAGAGGACTGAGAGACACCAGTCAGTGTACAGGTATCTCCCAGAGAGAGAGAGAGGGGACTGAGAGACACCGGTCAGTGTACAGATATCTCCCTGAGAGAGAGAGGGGACTGAGAGACACCAGTCAGGGTACAGACAGCTCCCTGAGAGAGACAGAGGGACTGAGAGACACCAGTCAGTGTACAGATATCTCCCTGAGAGAGAGGACTGAGAGACACCAGTCAGTGTACAGGTATCTCCCTGAGAGAGAGAGGGGACTGAGAGACACCAGTCAGTGTACAGGTATCTCCCTGAGAGAGAGAGGGGACTGAGAGACACCAGTCAGGGTACAGATATCTCCCTGAGAGAGAGAGGGGACTGAGAGACACCAGTCAGGGTACAGATATCTCCCTGAGAGAGAGAGGGGACTGAGAGACACCGGTCAGTGTACAGATATCTCCCTGAGAGAGAGAGGGGATTGAGAGACACCGGTCAGTGTACAGATATCTCCCTGAGAGAGAGAGGGGACTGAGAGACACCAGTCAGTGTACAGATACCTCCCTGAGAGAGAGAGGGGACTGAGAGACACCAGTCAGGGTACAGATATCTCCCTGAGAGAGAGAGGGGACTGAGAGACACCGGTCAGTGTACAGATATCTCCCTGAGAGAGAGAGGGGATTGAGAGACACCGGTCAGTGTACAGATATCTCCCTGAGAGAGAGAGGGGATTGAGAGACACCGGTCAGTGTACAGATATCTCCCTGAGAGAGAGAGGGGACTGAGAGACACCAGTCAGTGTACAGATACCTCCCTGAGAGAGAGAGGGGACTGAGAGACACCAGTCAATGTACAGGTATCTCCCTGAGAGAGAGAGGGGACTGAGAGACACCGGTCAGTGTACAGGTATCTCCCTGAGAGAGAGAGAGGGGACTGAGAGACACCAGTCAGTGTACAGATACCTCCCTGAGAGAGAGAGGGGACTGAGAGACACCAGTCAGTGTACAGATATCTCCCTGAGAGAGAAAGGGGACTGAGAGACACCAGTCAGTGTACAGATATCTCCCTGAGAGAGAGGGGACTGAGAGACACCAGTCAGTGTACAGATATCTCCCTGAGAGAGAGAGAGGGGACTGAGAGACACCAGTCAGTGTACAGATATCTCCCTGAGAGAGAGAGAGAGGGGACTGAGAGACACCAGTCAGTGTACAGGTATCTCCCTGAGAGAGAGAGGGGACTGAGAGACACCAGTCAGTGTACAGATATCTCCCTGAGAGAGAGAGGGGACTGAGAGACACCAGTCAGTGTACAGATATCTCCCTGAGAGAGAGAGGGGACTGAGAGACACCAGTCAGTGTACAGATATCTCCCTGAGAGAGAGAGAGAGAGAGGGGGGACTGAGAGACACCAGTCAGTGTACAGATATCTCCCTGAGAGAGAGAGAGAGGACTGAGAGACACCAGTCAGTGTACAGATATCTCCCTGAGAGAGAGAGAGAGGGGACTGAGAGACACCAGTCAGTGTACAGATATCTCCCTGAGAGAGAGGACTGAGAGACACCAGTCAGTGTACAGGTATCTCCCTGAGAGAGAGAGAGAGAGGGGACTGAGAGACACCAGTCAGTGTACAGATATCTCCCTGAGAGACCCCAGTCAGTGTACAGGTATCTCCCTGAGAGACCCCAGTCAGTGTATATCTGACTCTCTGACCCTGTCTCTCTGTCTCCTTGTTCCTGCCCAGGTATGCCTTCCACAGTTCCTCCTGGCTGGTTGCTGGGAAAGCTGACCCCAGCACCCCCGGAAGGATGCATTTCCACCCGGACTCTCCCGCCAAGGGGGCCCAGTGGATGAAGCAGATGGTCTCCTTTGACAAACTGAAACTGACCAATAACCTGCTGGATTCTCACGGCCATGTCAGTGTTAGTCTGGGTCACCGCCCCTGACCCTTCCCCATGTCTGTCTGTCTGTCTGTCTGAGAGTCTGTCTGTCTGTATATGTGTGTGTCTGTCTGTGTTTCTGTGTGTGTGTGTGTGTGTGTGTGTGTGTGTGTCTGTCTGTCTGTGTTTCTGTGTGTGTGTGTGTGTGTGTGTCTGTGTGTGTGTGTGTGTGTGTGTGTGTGTGTGTGTGTGCCTGTCAGTGTGTCTGAGTGTCTGCCTTTCTGGTTGAGTGTCTATCTGAGTGAGAGTCTGTGTGTGAGAGAGTCTGTCTGTCTGAGCGTCTGAGAGTTTGTTTGTCTGTCTCTCTGTCTTACATTGACGATTTATGGCTTGCTGTCTCTCTCCATCTCTCTGTCTCTCTCTCTCGTCCATTTCTCTCACTGTCCATATTTCTGACTTTGCGTCTCGCTCTCTCTCTCTCCCCCTAACTGTTGCTCTCTCTATCATCTCTCTCTCTCTCTCTCTCTCTGTCTGCCTGCCTCCCTCTTGCCTCACCCTCTCTGTCTCTCGCTCAGCTCCAGTTCTGACTGAACCTGTGTGTGTCTCTCTCTCTCACTCACTCCCCACCCCCATTCCCCCCACACCCCACGCCTCTCCAGATCATTCTGAACTCCATGCACCGCTACCAGCCCCGGTTCCACGTTGTGTACGTTGACCCTCGCAAAGACGGGGTCAGCCGCGCCTCGGAGAACTTCAAAACCTTCCTGTTCGCTGAGACTCAATTTACCGCCGTCACGGCCTACCAGAACCACAGGGTAAGGGTGCAGCAGTCGGCCATTTTGGGACTAGGCCGCAGGGGCAGCCTGCTTCCCTCGGAGTGTGGAAGTCTCCCTCTGCCCCCTCCCCTCACCCCCCCCCCCGCAGAGAGCAAGAGAGAGGAGTCGAGGGATTGTCGGACTCTGAGGGGATCAAGGGAAACGGAGGGAGGAGGAGGGGGGCGGAGCAGACTTGAGGTCAACGGTGGTCCCCGATCGCACCAAACGGGTGGGACAGGCCGATGGCCTCCTCCTGCTCCCGTTCAGCGCATCCTTCGTGACGAGGTGGGGGGCAGGTGGTGGGGGTGGTGTCCCTTCGGCCCGTCTGGTCTGTGCTGGTCAGCTGCATTGTTAGAAGGGGGAGACGTTCCCCCACCCCCTCCCTCGCAGAGCAGGAGAGAGGCCCGGTTTCAGGAAGGAGAGAGCGTGAGGGAAGATCCCAGAGTCCGATGGCCACCCCACCCCCTTTCCCACACTGTCAGGGGGATGTAGAGGGAGCCCTACACTGTATCTAACCTCCCCGTGCTGTCCCTGTCCCTGGGAGGGCTGGATGCTGACACTGGGTATACAGTGGGAGGGGGGACACACTGTCAGGGGGATGTAGAGGGAGCCCTACACTGTATCTAACCCCGTGCTGTCCCTGTCCCTGGGAGCGCTGGATGCTGACACTGGGTATAAAGTGGGAGGGGGGACACACTGTCAGGGGGATGTAGAGGGAGCCCTACACTCCGTTCTGATGGCCATGTGTTTGTGAATGTTTTTCAGATTACCCAGTTGAAGATTGCCAGCAATCCGTTTGCGAAAGGATTCCGGGACGGAGACACGGATGATTGGTGAGGCACCGCCCCTTCCTCCCCGGTCAGTCTGGTCCTATCGGGTGGTCGGAGCAATCCTGACCTGGGCAGGGGGCTTCGTCCCCCTCCCCACCCCCCCAGAGACAGCTATTCCCTGGCTCTGGGAGTTGAGCATTAGGTGTTTATCAGGAGCTGGCTGTACTCAGCTCGGTCTGTGGATGGGAGCAGGGAAGGAAGGGACCCACTGGACTGGTCTGTTGTGAGTGCGAGGCTTTTCTGTGTGTGTGTGAGTGTGTGTTTGTGAGTGTGAATGTATTTGTAAGTGTGTTTGTGAGTGTGTTTGTAAGTGTGTGTTTGTGAATGTGAGTGTATTTGTGTGTGTGTGTGAGTGTGTTTGTAAGTGTTCATGAGTGTGTGTATTTGTAAGTGTGTGTGAGTGTGAGTGTATTTGGGTGTGTTTGTGAGTGAGTGTATTTGTAAGTGTGTGTGTTTGTGAGTGTGTTTGTAAGTGTTCGTGAGTGTGTGTATGTGAGTGAGTGTGAGTGTGTTTGTAAGTGTGTGTGAGTGAGTGTATTTGTGAGTGTGTGTGTGAGTTTATTTATGTGTGTTTGTGAGTGAGTGTATTTGTAAGTGTGTGTTTGTGAGTGTGTTTGTAAGTGTTCGTGAGTGTGTGTATTTGAGTGTGTGTGTGTGTGTTTGTAAATGTGTGTGAGTGTGAGTGTATGTGTGTGTGTTTGTGAGTGTGAGTGTATTTGTAAGTGTGTGTGTGAGTTTATTTGTGTGTGTTTTGTAAGTGTGTGTGAGTGTGAGTTTATTTGTTTGTGAGTGCATTTATATATGTGTGTGAGTGTATTTGTAAGTGTGTTTGTGAGTGTATTTGTAAGTGTGTGTGTTTGTGAATGTGAATGTATTTGTGTGTGTTTGTGAGTGTATTTATAAGTGTGTGTGTGAGTTTATTTGTATGTGTGTGCGTGTGTCTGTGTGGAACTAAGTTCAGCAACAGCATATGAGAAGCACTAGGCCGGGATTGGAGCCTGAGGCTTTCCTGCTTGATGTAGGATCAGGTTAACTCAGCACTAGGCCTGAGTCAGGTCCTGAGCCTTTCTTGCTTGGTGTAGGATCAGGTTAACCCAGCACTAGGCCGGGATTGGAGCCTGATGCTTTCCTGCTTGGTGTGGGATCAGGTTAACTTAGCACTAGGCCTGGGTTGGAGCCTGAGGCTCTCCTGCTTGGTGTGGGATAATGTTAACCCAGCACTAGGCCGGGATTGGAGCCTGAGGCTCTCCTGCTTGCTGTGGGATAATGTTAACCCAGCACTAGGCCGGGATTGGAGCTTGAGGCTTTCCTACTTGGTGTGAGATCAGGTTAACTTAGCACTAGGCCTGAGTCAGAGCCTGAGGCTCTCCTGCTTGGTGTGGGATCAGGTTAACTTAACACTAGGCCTGGGTTGGAGCCTGAGGCTTTCCTGGTTGGTGTGGGATCAGGTTAACTCAACACTAGGCCTGAGTCAGAGCCTGAGGCATTCCTGCTTGGTGTGGGATCAGGTTAACTTAGCACTAGGCCTGAGTCAGAGCCTGAGGCATTCCTGCTTGGTGTGGGATCAGGTTAACTCAGCACTAGGCCTGAGTCAGAGCCTGGGCCTCTCCCTTTTGTTTAATGCCCCACGTCTTTGTTCTGAGTTTGAGGACAGAGTGTGAGACAAGTGAAAAACCACATCACGTGAAGATAAACGTTGAGACAGACAGCCTAGAAGGATGGGCCTTTCCAATGTCCCTCCATATCACAGTAAAATAACCACCGCGCCCCCCCAAAAAAACATAAATCCCTTAAAATTGATCGCTGTGGTTCGTTTTGAAAAACTAGTCCCTAGATCTTTACAAATAATCAATTTGAAACACTGGGTTTGCATCTTATATTAAAGATTGAGTGAATATATTACCAATACAGTAACAATAAAGTAATTTAACTACTATCTCTAATTTAAGCCCCAACGTTACTGGTTTTCAGCTCCATTTACCTTCAAGAAAAGTGAGAGGCAAACACAGAGTAAGAGAAAATAATAAAAATCACCAGCCGACTTATTGAAGCAGGTGGATCTGTGCCATGGGGATATGGTGACGGTCTCTGAAGATGTCACTCAGGGTCAGATAAAGGCGGCAATATTTCAAACCTAACTTCCCATTACCCGAGCGTCCAAGAGCACCTCACGGGAAGTTGGGCGGGGGCTTTCACACCTTTGTGATGCACCACCGACAGCCAAACCCCTTATCCCAGTCCATAAACCTGATTCAAGCTCTGACTGTCTCCTCCCAGTTACCATCCACCATTGACTTGAGCATTCAGACTCTTCCAGACTTGCTGGAGCCAATTGACTGGTGCTGGACTAATGGTAAGGACTCTTCCAGACTTGCTGAAACCAATTGACTGGTGCTGGGCTAATGGTAGGGACTCTTCCAGACTTGCTGGAACCAATTGACTGGTGCTGGATTAATGGTAAGGACTCTTCCAGACTTGCTGAAACCAATTGACTGGTGCTGGGCTAATG
The DNA here is from genome assembly GCF_020745735.1 of Hemiscyllium ocellatum. Lineage (NCBI taxonomy): Eukaryota > Metazoa > Chordata > Chondrichthyes > Orectolobiformes > Hemiscylliidae > Hemiscyllium > Hemiscyllium ocellatum. The sequence continues at coordinate 598,911 of NW_026867532.1, forward strand.
GTAGGGACTCTTCCAGACTTGCTGAAACCAATTGACTGGTGCTGGGCTAATGGTAAGGACTCTTCTAGACTTGCTGAAACCAATTGACTGGTGCTGGGCTAATGGTAGGGACTCTTCCAGACTTGCTGGAACCAATTGACTGGTGCTGGATTAATGGTAAGGACTCTTCCAGACTTGCTGAAACCAATTGACTGGTGCTGGGCTAATGGTAGGGACTCTTCCAGACTTGCTGGAACCAATTGACTGGTGCTGGATTAATGGTAAGGACTCTTCCAGACTTGCTGAAACCAATTGACTGGTGCTGGGCTAATGGTAAGGACTCTTCTAGACTTGCTGAAACCAATTGACTGGTGCTGGGCTAATGGTAGGGACTCTTCCAGACTTGCTGGAACCAAGTGACCGGTGCTGGGCTAATGGTAAGGACTCTTCCAGACTTGCTGGAACCAAGTGACCGGTGCTGGGCTAATGGTAAGGTTCTTGTCTGTGTAGATGAGCAGAGAGATCTCGGCGTCCATAGACATAATCCCTGAAAATTGCCACCCAGGTTGATAGGGTTGTTAAGAAGGCAAACGGTGTGTTAGCTTTTATTGGGAGAGGGATTGAGTTTTGGATCCACGAGGTCACGTTGCGGCTGTACAAAACTCTGGTGCGGCCACACTTGGGGTATTGTGTACAGTTCTGGTCACATTATAGGAAGGATGTGGGAGCTTTGGAAAGGGTGCAGAGGAGATTTCCCGGGATGTTGCCTGGTATGGAGGGAAGGTCTTACGAGGAAAGGCTGAGGGACTTGAGACTGTTTTCGTTAGAGAGAAGGTTGAGAGGTGACTTAATCGAGACATATAAGATAATCAGAGGGTTAGATAGGGTGGACAGGGAGAGCCTCTTTCCTCAGATGGTGATGGCTAGCACGAGGGGACACAGCTTTAAACTGAGGGATGATAGATACAGGACAGATGTTAGAGGTAGGTTCTTTACTCAGAGAGTAGGAGGGGGTGTGGATCGCATTGCCCGCAACAGGAGTAGACTTGCCAGCTTTAAGGGCATTGGATAAGCACAGGGACAAGAATGAAATAGTGTAGGTTAGATGGGCTTCAGATTGGATCCACAGGTCGGTACAACATTGAGGGGCCAAAGGGCCTGTACCGCGCTGGAATGTTCTATATTCTATGAACTCACTTGGAGCCAACTCCTGCCCTTTCTGTTTAGAACAGAACACTCTACCCCAGTGACAAAGCCTTGATAGAAACCTTTGATCAGATCCCAAAATTGGAGGTGTAGTGGACAGCGAAGAGGGTTCCCTCAGATTACAACAGGATCTGGACCAGATGGGCCAATGGGCTGAGAAGTGGCAGATGGAGTTTAATTCAGATAAATGCGAGGTGCTGCATTTTTGGAAAGCAAATCTTAGCAGGACTTATACACTTAATGGTAAGGTCCTGGGGAGTGTTGCTGAACAAAGAGACCTTGGAGAGCAGGTTCATAGCTCCTTGAAAGTGGAGTCGCAGGTAGATAGGATAGTGAAGGCAGCGTTTGGTATGCTTTCCTTTATTGGTCAGAGTATTGAGTACAGGAGTTGGGAGGTCATGTTGCGGTTGTACAGGACATTGGTTAGGCCCCTGTTGGAATATTGGGTGCAATTCTGGTCTCCTTCCTATCGGAAAGATGTTGTGAAACTTGAAAGGGATCAGAAAAGATTTACAAGGATGTTGCCAGGGTTGGAGGGTCTGAGCTACAGGGAGGGGCTGAACAGGCTGGGGCTGTTTTCCCTGGAGCGTCGGAGGCTGAGGGGTGACCTTATAGAGGTTTATAAAATCATGAGGGACATGGATAGGATAAATAGGCAAAGTCTTTTCCCTGGGGTGGGGGAGTCCAGAACTAGAGGGGCATAGGTTTAGGGTGAGAGGGGAAAGATATAAAAGGGACCTAAGGAGCAACGTTTTCCCCCAGAGGGTGGTACATGTATGGAATGAGCTGCCAGAGGATGTGGTGGAGGCTGCTACAACATTTAAGAGGCATTTGGATGGGGATATGGATAGGAAGGGTTTGGAGGGTGAGTGCTGGCAGGTGGGACTAGATTGAGTTGGGATATCTGGGTCAGCATGGACGGGTTGGGCCGAAGGGTCTGTTTCCCTGCTGCACATCTCTATAACCGACCTGCGTAAAAATTCCAGTTAACCGACTCACGAAAAAATAGCAGCTTGTTTTGTCCTTCGCTTTCCGACACAACCTCTTCCCACCGGTCCCAAACTCACCTTCAGCTCACTGCCCACAGTTCAGAGCCGCAAAGCCGAAACGTGGACAGGTTTGGCAGAACTCAGCAACTTTTGTCCCCGGAGCGTCGGAGGCTGAGGGGGTGACCTTACAGAGGTTTGCAAAACCGCGCGGGGCGCGGAGAGGGTGAACGGAACAGGCCTTATCCCTGGGGTGGGGGAGCGTTTCGAAACCAGGGGGCATATCTTGAAGGAGAGGGGGACGAAAGTTTGAAAGTGGGGGTCGGCATGGAGTGTTGGGCCGAAGGGTCTGTTTCGGAGCTGAGTGACTCAGCGACACTCCCAGAGGAACCACGGCGGTCCCTGGAGATGACCGATAGACAGAGCTGGGAGGGTGGGGGCTGGTGGGGGCTCAGGGGAAAGCAGGGGTCCTGAGTTAGAAACACAGCAGGAGCGGCAACGAACGCGCCTCACGGTCTGTTGGATTTTTCCAGGGCCCGCAATGTCAGACCGGGCTCCCTGCCGACGCTGGGACTGATCACCAGATCCAAACAACCACCATCGGCGCCACTTCACCGAAGGGAAGGTAAATGCGAGCGGGGGTGACCCACACCGCACTGACAGGACTTCAACTGATTGCAAACCGACTGGGAATCAGCACAGTGAGGACAGCTCTCCCTCAACCTCCCAGCTCACAGGGATAACACTCCCTCAGCACTGACCCTCCCACAGTGCGGCCCTCCCTCAGCACTGACCCTCCCACAGTGCTGCACTCCCTCAGCACTGACCCTCCGACAGTGCGGCGCTACCTCAGCACTGACCCTCCGACAGTGCGGCCCTCCCTCAGCACTGACCCTCCGACAGTGCGGCCCTCCCTCAGCACTGACCCTCCGACAGTGCGGCCCTCCCTCAGCACTGGCCCTCCGACAGTGCGGCCCTCCCTCAGCACTGACCCTCCGACAGTGCGGCCCTCCCCTCAGCACTGACCCTCCGACAGTGCGGCCCTCCCTCAGCACTGACCCTCCGACAGTGCGGCCCTCCCTCAGCACTGGCCCTCCGACAGTGCGGCCCTCCCTCAGCACTGACCCTCCGACAGTGCGGCCCTCCCCTCAGCACTGACCCTCCGACAGTGCGGCCCTCCCTCAGCACTGACCCTCCGACAGTGCGGCCCTCCCTCAGCACTGACCCTCCGACAGTGCGGCCCTCCCTCAGCACTGACCCTGTGACAGTGCTGGCGTTCCCTGACTGTGTGTGTTATTTCAGGATGAGCTGTGTACGTGTCTCTCTGATGCCTGTTCTCTCTCCTCAGGCTCCCAGTCCGGCTCTCACATCCCGCGGGAACTCACCGCCCGGCGTCTCGGAGCTGCCCAGGCCCAGACCCGTTCCTTCGCCCTCCCACTGGGCTCCTTCAGCCACTCGACCCCTCGGCTGGACCAGCACGGGCAGTCCTCGTCACTCCTGCCCTACTCCCTCTCGGCCTACTCCACAGATCCCGATCCTGGGCCTTTCCCAGAACATTCCGCCCCAGGCGTGGTGTTGGCCAACCCGTACGGAGCCGGTTGCTATGGTTACAGCCCCTGATGAGGTGTCTTCCCTCCCCCTCGTCATCCTCGCTCTCTCCCCTCCCCCCGTGAGACCTGCTCCCTTGTCATTTCCACCTCACTCTCCACGGACCCCTCACAGTGACCCCTCACTCTCTCTCACTCTTCACTCACCTTCCTCCCAACTCCGCACTCTCTCTCTCTCTTCACTCACTCACTCTCCCCCTCACTCACTCTCCCCCTCACACACTCTCCCCCTCACTACCTCACTCCCCACCCACTCTCCCCCCTCACTCTCTGACGCCTCCCCTTTAATCTGTCCCGGTCACTCTCTCCCCACACCCCCTCTACTCCTCTCCTTCTCTCTCTCTCCAATATCCCTCTCTCCCTCTCTCTCTCTCTCCAATATCCCTCTCTCCCTCTCTCTCTCTCTCCAATATCCCTCTCTCTCTCACTCCAATATCCCTCTCTCCCTCTCTCTCTCTCTCTCCAATATCCCTCTCTCCCTCTCTCTCTCTCTCCAATATCCCTCTCTCCCTCTCTCTCTCTCTCCAATATCCCCCTCTCCCTCTCTCTCTCTCTCCAATATCCCTCTCTCCCTCTCTCTCTCTCTCCAATATCCCCCTCTCCCTCTCTCTCTCTCTCCAATATCCCTCTCTCTCTCTCTCTCTCTCTCCAATATCCCTCTCTCCCTCTCTCTCTCTCTCCAATATCCCCCTCTCCCTCTCTCTCTCACTCCCTCTCTCCCTCTCTCTCTCTCTCTCCCTCTCTCTCTCTCTCCAATATCCCCCTCTCCCTCTCTCTCTCTCTCCAATATCCCTCTCTCCCTCTCTCTCTCTCTCCAATATCCCCCTCTCCCTCTCTCTCTCTCTCCAATATCCCTCTCTCTCTCTCTCTCTCTCCAATATCCCCCTCTCCCTCTCTCTCTCTCTCCAATATCCCTCTCTCTCTCTCTCTCTCTCCAATATCCCTCTCTCCCTCTCTCTCTCTCTCCAATATCCCTCTCTCTCTCACTCCAATATCCCTCTCTCCCTCTCTCTCTCTCTCTCCAATATCCCTCTCTCCCTCTCTCTCTCTCTCCAATATCCCTCTCTCCCTCTCTCTCTCTCTCCAATATCCCTCTCTCCCTCTCTCTCTCTCTCCAATATCCCCCTCTCCCTCTCTCTCTCTCTCCAATATCCCTCTCTCCCTCTCTCTCTCTCTCCAATATCCCCCTCTCCCTCTCTCTCTCTCTCCAATATCCCTCTCTCTCTCTCTCTCTCCAATATCCCTCTCTCCCTCTCTCTCTCTCTCCAATATCCCCCTCTCCCTCTCTCTCTCACTCCAATATCCCTCTCTCCCTCTCTCTCTCTCTCCAATATCCCTCTCTCCCTCTCTCTCTCTCTCCAATATCCCCCTCTCCCTCTCTCTCTCTCTCCAATATCCCTCTCTCCCTCTCTCTCTCTCTCCAATATCCCCCTCTCCCTCTCTCTCTCTCTCCAATATCCCTCTCTCTCTCTCTCTCTCTCTCCAATATCCCTCTCTCCCTCTCTCTCTCTCTCCAATATCCCCCTCTCCCTCTCTCTCTCTCTCCAATATCCCCCTCTCCCTCTCTCTCTCTCCAATATCCCTCTCTCCCTCTCTCTCTCTCTCCAATATCCCTCTCTCCCTCTCTCTCTCTCTCCAATATCCCCCTCTCTCTCTCTCTCTCTCTCTCCAATATCCCTCTCTCCCTCTCTCTCTCTCTCCAATATCCCTCTCTCCCTCTCTCTCTCTCTCCAATATCCCCCTCTCCCTCTCTCTCTCACTCCAATATCCCTCTCTCCCTCTCTCTCTCTCCAATATCCCTCTCTCCCTCTCTCTCTCTCTCCAATATCCCCCTCTCCCTCTCTCTCTCACTCCAATATCCCCCCTCCCTCTCTCTCTCTCACTCCAATATCCCTCTCTCCCTCTCTCTCTCTCTCCAATATCCCCCTCTCCCTCTCTCTCTCTCTCCAATATCCCTCTCTCCCTCTCTCTCTCTCTCCAATATCCCTCTCTCCCTCTCTCTCTCTCTCCAATATCCCCCTCTCCCTCTCTCTCTCACTCCAATATCCCTCTCTCCCTCTCTCTCTCTCCAATATCCCTCTCTCCCTCTCTCTCTCTCTCCAATATCCCTCTCTCCCTCTCTCTCTCTCTCCAATATCCCCCTCTCCCTCTCTCTCTCTCTCCAATATCCCTCTCTCTCTCTCTCTCTCTCTCCAATATCCCCCTCTCCCTCTCTCTCTCTCTCCAATATCCCCCTCTCCCTCTCTCTCTCTCTCTCCAATATCCCTCTCCCTCTCTCTCTCTCTCCAATATCCCCCTCTCCCTCTCTCTCTCTCTCTCCAATATCCCTCTCTCCCTCTCTCTCTCTCTCCAATATCCCTCTCTCCCTCTCTCTCTCTCTCCAATATCCCTCTCTCCCTCTCTCTCTCTCTCCAATATCTCCCTCTCCCTCTCTCTCTCACTCCAATATCCCCCTCTCCCTCTCTCTCTCTCACTCCAATATCCCTCTCTCCCTCTCTCTCTCTCTCCAATATCCCTCTCTCCCTCTCTCTCTCTCTCCAATATCCCCCTCTCCCTCTCTCTCTCACTCCAATATCCCCCTCTCCCTCTCTCTCTCTCTCTCCAATATCCCTCTCTCCCTCTCTCTCTCTCTCCAATATCCCTCTCTCCCTCTCTCTCTCACTCCAATATCCCCCTCTCCCTCTCTCTCTCTCTCCAATATCCCCCTCTCCCTCTCTCTCTCTCTCCAATATCCCTCTCTCCCTCTCTCTCTCTCTCCAATATCCCTCTCTCCCTCTCTCTCTCTCTCCAATATCCCTCTCTCCATCTTCCTCACTCCTATGTCCATCTCTCCCTCTCTCTTTCTTCTCTGACTGCCTGTGTTTCCCTCCAATCTCCCCCTCTCCAATTTCCCTCTCTCTCTCTCTCTCTCTCCATCTCCCCCTCTACAATCCCCTTCTCTCTCTCTCTCTTCCCATCTCTTCAATCTCCCTCTCATATCTACGCTTCCTCTCTTCACTGTCCCTCTCTCCTCTCTCTCTCTCTCTCCAATCTCCCTTTCTCACTCTGTCTGTCTGTCTGTCTCTCCCTCCCTCTGTCGCTCCCCTCCCTCCCTCTCCAGTCGGACGACATTAACCCTCTGAGCACTGTCTCTGGACAGATGGAGGTGTTAATTTGTCAAGTTTAACTCTCTCTGCACGCTGGATAATATCGATGTTTATCTGCTGTTATTCCACCCCCGCCCTGTGCTTTCAAAATAAATATTACCCGAGAGAGAGACAACATCCAGTCTGTTCTTCACACGCAATCCCAGCTGAGATACTCTGAGACAGCGCCTACAGGTCATCTGGGAGGGTTCAGAGACACTGACAGAGACAAACACACACTCCCCCATCAAACACTCCCAGGGACAGGGACAGCACGGGGTTAGATACAGAGTAAAGCTCCCCCTGGTGTTGGTGTTAATTTGGTCCATTTTCTGCATTGACGACGTGCTTTTCGTAGTTGACCACGACCGAAGTTATTTGGCACAGTTTTTTCAAATTCTCGATCGACATAATGACTACACCAGGGACGTCCCTGCCGACCCAGGCTGAGCGATGGAACCTTTCTCCTCCATGCCTCCCCCCATCGGATCGGGGGGGAGACCGGAACTGGAAGTCACGGCAGCTCAGCTCGGCTCGAACTCATGGAATTCTGCGGCGTGCACAACGCGGAGAGTGACCGGGTCCCTCCGACCTCCCCGGGTGACCGTGCGAGAGACTGGCACCGCGCCCTCCTCCCTCTCGGAGTGTCCCTCCACAGGGCCAGGCTGGCAGAGGGAGTCAACCTCATCGCACCCACAGGAGAGGACGGAGAACAGCAGGATGGCAGCGACTCGCGGGTTGGGCTGGGAGGGTTCGGGCAGTGAGACAGGAGTGTTTCTGCATCCGAGGAACAGACTCCCGGATCGTCATGTCGCAGATACAGGGGTGTCTCCGAATTAGGGTGGCTCAGGGGTTAGCGTTGCTGCCTCACGGCGCCAGGGACCCGGGTTCGATCCCAGCCTCGGGGGAGACTGTCCGTGTAGACTTTGCACATTCTCCCCGTGTCTGCGTGAGTTTCCTCCGGGTGCTCCGGATTCCTCCCACAGTCCAAAGGTGTGTAGGTTAGGGTGGATTGGCCGTGCTAAATTGTCCCATAGTGTTCAGGGATGTGCAGGTTAGGGTGGATTGGCCGTGCTAAATTGTCCCATAGCGTTCAGGGATGTGTAGGTTAGGGTGGATTGGCCGTGCTAAATTGTCCCACAGTGTTCAGGGATGTGTAGGTTAGGGTGGATTGGCCGTGCTAAATTGTCCCATAGCGTTCAGGGATGTGTAGGTTAGGGTGGATTGGCCGTGCTAAATTGTCCCATAGTGTTCAGGGATGTGTAGGTTAGGGGGGATTGGCCGTGCTAAATTGTCCCATAGTGTTCAGGGATGTGTAGGTTAGGGTGGATTGGCCGTGCTAAATTGTCCCATAGCGTTCAGGGATGTGTAGGTTAGGGTGGATTGGCCGTGCTAAATTGTCCCATAGCGTTCAGGGATGTGTAGGTCAGGGTGGATTGGTCGTGCTAAATTGTCCCACAGTGTTCAGGGATGTGTAGGTTAGGGTGGATTGGACGTGCTAAATTGTCCCATAGCGTTCAGGGATGTGTAGGTTAGGGTGGATTGGCCGTGCTAAATTGTCCCATAGCGTTCAGGGATGTGTAGGTTAGGGTGGATTGGCCGTGCTAAATCGTCCCACAGTGTTCAGGGATGTGCAGGTTAGGGTGGATTGGACGTGCTAAATTGTCCCACAGTGTTCAGGGATATGTAGGTTAGGGTGGATTGGCCGTGCTAAATTGTCCCATAGTGTTCAGGGATGTGTAGGTTAGGGTGGATTGGCCGTGCTAAATTGTCCCATAGCGTTCAGGGATGTGTAGGTTAGGGTGGATTGGCCGTGCTAAATTGTCCCATAGCGTTCAGGGATGTGTAGGTTAGGGTGGATTGGCCGTGCTAAATTGTCCCACAGTGTTCAGGGATGTGTAGGTCAGGGTGGATTGGCCGTGCTAAATTGTCCCATAGCGTTCAGGGATGTGTAGGTTAGGGTGGATTGGCCGTGCTAAATTGTCCCATAGCGTTCAGGGATGTGTAGGTTAGGGTGGATTGGCCGTGCTAAATTGTCCCATAGCGTTCAGGGATGTGTAGGTCAGGGTGGATTGGTCGTGCTAAATTGTCCCACAGTGTTCAGGGATGTGTAGGTTAGGGTGGATTGGACGTGCTAAATTGTCCCATAGCGTTCAGGGATATGTAGGTTAGGGTGGATTGGCCGTGCTAAATTGTCCCATAGTGTTCAGGGATGTGTAGGTTAGGGTGGATTGGCCGTGCTAAATCGTCCCACAGTGTTCAGGGATGTGCAGGTTAGGGTGGATTGGCCGTGCTAAATTGTCCCATAGTGTTCAGGGATGTGTAGGTTAGGGTGGATTGGCCGTGCTAAATTGTCCCATAGTGTTCAGGGATGTGTAGGTTAGGGTGGATTGGCCGTGCTAAATTGTCCCACAGTGTTCAGGGATGTGTAGGTTAGGGTGGATTGGCCGTGATAAATTGTCCCACAGTGTTCAGGGATGTGCAGGTTAGGGTGGATTGGCCGTGCTAAGTTGTCCCACAGTGTTCAGGGATGTGCAGGTTAGGGTGGATTGGCCGTGCTAAATTGTCCCACAGTGTTCAGGGATGTGTAGGTTAGGGTGGATTGGCCGTGCTAAATTGTCCCACAGTGTTCAGGGATGTGTAGGTTTGGGTGGATTGGCCGTGCTAAATTGTCCCATAGTGTTCAGGGATGTGTAGGTTAGGGTGGATTGGCCGTGCTAAATTGTCCCACAGTGTTCAGGGATGTGTAGGTTAGGGTGGATTGGCCGTGATAAATTGTCCCACAGTGTTCATGCATGTGTAGGTTAGGGGGGAATGGCCGTGCTAAATTGTCCCATAGTGTTCAGGATGTGCAGGTTAGGGTGGATTGGCCGTGCTAAATTGTCCCATCGTGTTCAGGGATGTGTAGGTTAGGGTGGATTGGCCGTGCTAAATTGTCCCACAGTGTTCAGGGATGTGTAGGTTAGGGTGGATTGGCCGTGCTAAATTGTCCCATAGCGTTCAGGGATGTGTAGGTTAGGGTGGACTGGCCGTGCTAAATTGTCCCATAGTGTTCAGGGATGTGTAGGTTAGGGTGGATTGGCCGTGCTAAATTGTCCCATAGTGTTCAGGGATGTGTAGGTTAGGGTGGATTGGCCGTGCTAAATTGTCCCATAGCGTTCAGGGATGTGTAGGTTAGGGTGGATTGGCCGTGCTAAATTGTCCCATAGCGTTCAGGGATGTGTAGGTCAGGGTGGATTGGTCGTGCTAAATTGTCCCACAGTGTTCAGGGATGTGTAGGTTAGGGTGGATTGGACGTGCTAAATTGTCCCATAGCGTTCAGGGATGTGTAGGTTAGGGTGGATTGGCCGTGCTAAATTGTCCCATAGCGTTCAGGGATGTGTAGGTTAGGGTGGATTGGCCGTGCTAAATCGTCCCACAGTGTTCAGGGATGTGCAGGTTAGGGTGGATTGGACGTGCTAAATTGTCCCACAGTGTTCAGGGATATGTAGGTTAGGGTGGATTGGCCGTGCTAAATTGTCCCATAGTGTTCAGGGATGTGCAGGTTAGGGTGGATTGGCCGTGCTAAATTGTCCCATAGCGTTCAGGGATGTGTAGGTTAGGGTGGATTGGCCGTGCTAAATTGTCCCATAGCGTTCAGGGATGTGTAGGTTAGGGTGGATTGGCCGTGCTAAATTGTCCCACAGTGTTCAGGGATGTGTAGGTCAGGGTGGATTGGCCGTGCTAAATTGTCCCATAGCGTTCAGGGATGTGTAGGTTAGGGTGGATTGGCCGTGCTAAATTGTCCCATAGTGTTCAGGGATGTGTAGGTTAGGGGGGATTGGCCGTGCTAAATTGTCCCATAGTGTTCAGGGATGTGTAGGTTAGGGTGGATTGGCCGTGCTAAATTGTCCCATAGCGTTCAGGGATGTGTAGGTTAGGGTGGATTGGCCGTGCTAAATTGTCCCATAGCGTTCAGGGATGTGTAGGTCAGGGTGGATTGGTCGTGCTAAATTGTCCCACAGTGTTCAGGGATGTGTAGGTTAGGGTGGATTGGACGTGCTAAATTGTCCCATAGCGTTCAGGGATGTGTAGGTTAGGGTGGATTGGCCGTGCTAAATTGTCCCATAGCGTTCAGGGATGTGTAGGTTAGGGTGGATTGGCCGTGCTAAATCGTCCCACAGTGTTCAGGGATGTGCAGGTTAGGGTGGATTGGACGTGCTAAATTGTCCCACAGTGTTCAGGGATATGTAGGTTAGGGTGGATTGGCCGTGCTAAATTGTCCCATAGTGTTCAGGGATGTGTAGGTTAGGGTGGATTGGCCGTGCTAAATCGTCCCACAGTGTTCAGGGATGTGCAGGTTAGGGTGGATTGGCCGTGCTAAATTGTCCCATAGCGTTCAGGGATGTGTAGGTTAGGGTGGATTGGCCGTGCTAAATCGTCCCACAGTGTTCAGGGATGTGCAGGTTAGGGTGGATTGGACGTGCTAAATTGTCCCACAGTGTTCAGGGATATGTAGGTTAGGGTGGATTGGCCGTGCTAAATTGTCCCATAGTGTTCAGGGATGTGTAGGTTAGGGTGGATTGGCCGTGCTAAATCGTCCCACAGTGTTCAGGGATGTGCAGGTTAGGGTGGATTGGCCGTGCTAAATTGTCCCATAGTTTTCAGGGATGTGTAGGTTAGGGTGGATTGGCCGTGCTAAATTGTCCCACAGTGTTCAGGGATGTGTAGGTTAGGGTGGATTGGCCGTGCTAAATTGTCCCACAGTGTTCAGGGATGTGTAGGTTAGGGTGGATTGGCCGTGCTAAATTGTCCCACAGTGTTCAGGGATGTGTAGGTTAGAGTGGATTGGCCGTGCTAAATTGTCCCACAGTGTTCAGGGATGTATAGGTTAGTGTGGATTGGCCGTGCTAAATTGTCCCACAGTGTTCAGGGGTGTGTAGGTTAGGGGGGATTGGCCGTGCTAAACTGTCCCATAGTGTTCAGGGGTGTGTAGGTTAGGGGGGATTGGCCGTGCTAAACTGTCCCATAGTGTTCAGGGATGTGTAGGTTAGGGTGGATTGGCCGTGCTAAATTGTCCCATAGTGTTCAGGGATGTGTAGGTTAGGGTGGATTGGCCGTGCTAAATTGTCCCATAGTGTTCAGGGATGTGTAGGTTAGGGTGGATTGGCCGTGCTAAATTGTCCCATAGTGTTCAGGGATGTGTAGGTTTGGGTGGATTGACCGCGCTAAATTGTCCCACAGTGTTCAGGGATGTGTAGGTTTGGGTGGATTGGCCGTGCTAAATTGTCCCAAAGTGTTCAGGGATGTGTAGGTTCGGGTGGATTGGCCGTGCTAAATTGTCCCACAGTGTTCAGGGATGTGTAGGTTAGGGTGGATTGGCCGTGCTAAATTGTCCCACAGTGTTCAGGGATGTGTAGGTTAGGGTGGATTGCCCGTGCTAAATTGTCCCACAGTGTTCAGGGATGTGTAGGTTAGGGTGGATTGGCCGTGCTAAATTGTCCCACAGTGTTCAGGGATGTGCAGGTTAGGGTGGATTGGCCGTGCTAAATTGTCCCACAGTGTTCAGGGATGTGTAGGTTAGGGTGGATTGGCCAGCCACTATTGACATAGTGTTGATGTCATGAGGCATTAAGGGCTACGGGGAGAATGCGGGTAAGTGGAGTTGAATGCCCATTAGCCGTGATTGAATGGCGGAGTGGGCTCGCTGGGCCGAATGGCCTTACTTCCACTCCTAGGTCTGATGCGTCTGTGAATCCAAAATGAAGCCCATCTAACCTACACTATTCCATTCTCGTCCTGTGCCTACCCAATGCCCATTTAAGTGCCCTTAAAGTTGGCGAGTCCATTCCGGGCAGTGCGATCCTCAGCCCCTCCTACTCTCTGAGTGAAGAAACCCCCTCTGACATCTGCCCTGTATCTATCACCCCTCAGTTTAACGCTGTGTCCCCTCACAGTTGCTCTTAACTGGTCGCAGAGAGACTTGGTCACCTCTGTGCCAAGTGTCCTGTGCCTCCTGGGAAGTTTGTGGAGCACAGAGGCTGGAAAGGGGAAAGTCTTTGGTGAGGTGATGGAATGTTTCAGCGTGCCCTGGTGCTGTGGGATCGTGTCTCTCCCCGCTTTCCCGCTCCCCTCCAGCCGGAAGATCAATGCTTCTTAACTCAGCCCCTGCCCCCCTACACCAGAGCGGGCCAGTCAGAGAGAATGGTCAGACACACACTCACACACACACTCACACACACTGACTCACACACACACACACACACACACAGACTCACAGACACACACACACAGACTCACACACACTCACAGACACACTGACTCACACACACTGACACACACACACACACACACACTCACAGACACACACGGACTCACACACACACACACGGACTCACACACACACACTGACACACACACACACACACACACTGACTCACACACACACATACACACACACACACTGACTCACACATACAGACACACACTGACTCACTCACACACACTGACTCTCACACACACACACACACTCAGACACCCTACACACACACAGACACACACACACACAGACTCAGACACCCTACACACACACACACACAGACTCAGACACCCTACACACACACACACACCCACACAGACTCAGACTCAGACACCCTACACTCTCACACACACACACACACACAGACTCAGACACACCCACTCACACAGACCCACACACCCCCCGACACACACACACACACACAGATAGATGGTGTAACAGTAACCATGGAGCAGGTTGCTATGACGTCGAGACCCCAGTGACACTGAGGAGAGATGGAGGAGGAACATTGCGAGGGGTTGGGGTGGGGAAGGGAAATTGATAATGGTAGCCGGGAGAAAAATATTAAAAATGACACAGGAAAGGGGAGAAAGGTTTCCAGTAATTTATTCCGTTGCCAGAACAATCAGGGAGATGACAACATTGCGAACTGAGAAGCAGGAAGTGGGCGAGAGGCAGCTAGGCCGTGGTAGGCCGAGCCAAGCCTAACTCCGAAGGGCCACAGCACTCTCCAGGGGAGAATCGCTCCACCCAGACTCACTGCTTCCCGTTCCCATTGATGGGAAGCTTCTTGTGGGCGTCGGATTCCAGGAAAGCCTTGAGTTTAGGCCTGGAGATCACCCGGTCATGGTAGGCCTTGAGTACGGGAGTACCCTCCAGACAACCCGGAGAGAGCACCTCGAGGTTAGACAGCACATCGACCAGGTTGTAGTCAGCAAAGGAGATCTACACGGAGAGGGAGAGAGAGAGAGAGAGAGAGAGTTAGACACAGCATCAAACACTCCCAGGGACAGGGACAGCACGGGGTTAGATACAGAGTAAAGCTCCCTCTACACTGTCCTCATCAAACACTCCCAGGACAGGGACAGCACGGGGTTAGATACAGAGTAAAGCTCCCTCTACACTGTCCTCATCAAACACTCCCAGGACAGGGACAGCACGGGGTTAGATACAGAGTAAAGCTCCCTCTACACTGTCCCCCATCAAACACTCTCAGGGACAGGGACAGCATGGGGTTAGATACAGAGTAAAGCTCCCTCTACACTGTCCCCCATCAAACACTCTCAGAGACAGGGACAGCATGGGGTTAGATACAGAGTAAAGCTCCCTCTACACTGTCCCCCCATCAAACACTCCCAGGACAGTGACAGCACGGGGTTAGATACAGAGTAAAGCTCCCTCTACACTGTCCCCCATCAAACACTCCCAGGACAGGGACAGCACGGGTTAGATACAGAGTAAACTCTCTCTACACTGTCCCCCCATCAAACACTCCCAGGGACAGGGACAGCACGGGGTTAGATACAGAGTAAAGCTCCCTCTACACTGTTCCCCCATCAAACACTCCCAGGACAGTGACAGCACGGGGTTAGATACAGAGTAAAGCTCCCTCTACACTGTCCCCCATCAAACACTCCCAGGACAGGGACAGCACGGGGTTAGATACAGAGTAAACTCCCTCTACACTGTCCCCCCATCAAACACTCCCAGGGACAGGGACAGCACGGGGTTAGATACAGAGTAAAGCTCCCTCTACACTGTTCCCCCATCAAACACTCCCAGGACAGTGACAGCACGGGGTTAGATACAGAGTAAAGCTCCCTCTACACTGTCCCCCATCAAACACTCCCAGGACAGGGACAGCACGGGGTTAGATACAGAGTAAACTCCCTCTACACTGTCCCCCCATCAAACACTCCCAGGGACAGGGACAGCACGGGGTTAGATCCAGCTTCAGGTGAGTGTGTTATTTGGAGATTCAGACCTTGTTCCCCACGAGGAAGTTCTTCCCTCCGTTATTTTTCTTCAGAATATTCTCAAAGCATTTCAGTTCCGTCGGGAGACTTTTGATAAAAGCTTCTTTACCAGTTTCCTGCGACAGACAGACAAGGAAGAAAGTTACATCAGTCCCTCAAAACTACGCGGCTCAAAGCTGAGGGAGGGCCGCACTGTCGGAGGGTCAGTGCTGAGGGAGGGCCGCACTGTCGGAGGGTCAGTGCTGAGGGAGGGCCGCACTGTCGGAGGGTCAGTGCTGAGGGAGGGCCGCACTGTGGGAGGGTCAATGCTGAGGGAGGGCCGCACTGTGGGAGGGTCAGTGCTGAGGAAGCGCCGCACTGTCGGAGGGTCAGCGCTGAGGGAGGGCCGCACTGTCGGAGGGTCAGTGCTGAGGGAGGGCCGCACTGTCGGAGGGTCAGTGCTGAGGGAGGGCCGCACTGTGGGAGGGTCAGTGCTGAAGGCGCACCTTCACGTTGTCCCTCTCTTCCTCCTTGTTCAATCTTCTTTACCCCCTTCCCCCTCCTCTGTCCCAGGCTTCGGGCCTTGGTCTGACCCAGGATTCATTGCTCACTCCTCCCTTCAGGCCTCACCCCATTGAGCTGTTCAGACCCATCCTGGGAGTCCTCAGCTCCTGAATGGGACGCTCTCTGCGGGGTACCCCTTGACCGCACAGGCCAATTGACTCGGCCCTCCTGCAGTCAGGACCAGGGGTATTTATTTCTGTATTACCCCTTCACTGGGCCTGCTCCTTCTGCAGCGTCCATGACACTTCAGGGTGAGCTGACCTCCTGCGCTTAGCATGAGGCCTAGTCAAAAAAGGCTTATGGCATGCTTGCCTCTCTGAGTGTTAGGATAGGCAAGTTATGCTGCAGGAACTTTAGTGAGAGTGAAACCATGTTGGCGCTGGAAAAGCACAGCAGGTCAGGCAGCATCCGAGGAGCAGGAGAATCGGCGTTTCGGGCAAAAGCCCCTCATCACTGACCATCTTCCTCCCCAACCATCTGCTCTCTGACCCTTCACCCACCACCTCCACCTACCTACCCAGCTAACCTCGCACCCCCGGATTCCCACACCCCTCCCATTTATCTCTCAGTTCCCCCCCCCGATGAAGGGCTCATGCCCCACAGGTCGATTCCCCTGTTGCTCGGATGCTGTGCTTTTCCAGCACCACACTCGCGACTCTTGATCTCCAGCATTCGCCCTCCTCACTTTCTCGAGGTGTCAGTTGCAATACTGTGGGGGTTTCTGACCACCACACGACCAGAAGGGTGTGGGGGGCTTCAGAGAGGGGACATAGAATGCCTCCAGTGTGGAAACAAGCCCTTCAGCCTAACAGGCCCACGCTGACCCACCGAAGACTAACCCACCCAGATCCATTCCCCCGACACTATTATCCTACATTTCCACCTCACTAATCCACCCGAACCTACACATCCCTGAACACTGTGGGACAAGTTAGCACGGCCAATCCACCCTAACCTACACATCCATGAACACTATGGGACAATTTAGCACGGCCAATCCACCCTAACCTGCACATCCCTGAACACTATGGGACAATTTAGCACGGCCAATCCACACTAAGCTACACATCCCTGAACACTGTGGGACAATTTAGCACGGCCAATCCACCCTAACCTGCACATCCCTGAACACAATGGGACAATTTAGCACGGCCAATCCACCCTAACCTACACGTCCCTGAGCACTATGGGACAATTTAGCACGGCCAATCCACCCTAACCTACACATCTCTGAACACTGTGGGACAATTTGGCACGGCCAATCCACCCTAACCTACACATCCCTGAACACTATGGGACAATTTAGCACGGCCAATCCACCCTAACCTACACATCCCTGAACACTGTGGGACAATTTAGCACGGCCAATCCACCCTAACCTACACATCCCTGAACACTGTGGGACAATTTAGCACGGCCAATCCACCCTAACCTACACATCCCTGAACACTATGGGACAATTTAGCACGGCCAATCCACCCTAACCTACACATCCCTGAACACTATGGGACAATTTAGCATGGCTAATCCACCCTAACCTACACATCCCTGAACACAATGGGACAATTTAGCACGGCCAAATTCCCATCGATCGAATCCATCTCCCAGGCCCTGCTGTCAGGGACAGGCCGGCAGCGTTCTCCCAGATCCATCCCTCCCTGGGAAGGCCTTTCTCCAACCTCTACCATCGGGGGAGAAGGGACAGAGGCCTGGACACAGCCACCAGCCGGTTTCAGGGCAGTTCCTACCCTCCTGGTGTGAGAATACTGAACGGACTCACATCCGCCTGTCCCTGTGGGTGTGTTTTAGCCGCTGTTTCCCTGTTAGTTACTGAGCTATGCTCCTTAACTCTGTGAGCGGCCGGGATCGCTCGCAAGGCAAAACTTTTCACTGTGTCTCGGGACAATAAATTCAACTCAATGTTTTATAGAAACCTCGGCCCCTAAGGTGGGAAATCTGCTGTTCACAATTCACTCGGGCTGTCTCAGAGAGGGGTCAAAACGTGGGATGTTTTCCCCGTGTCCTTGGGTGAGATCTACGGTGGAGTCAACATCTAAACGGCCAGTCACCACAGCGTTAAAGGCCTAGCCGCCCAGGGGGAGGGGGAAACGGAATTAATCACCCGTGTCCCGGATTCAGCAAGGGGGGGGAGAGAGAGAGAGGGAGAGAGGGAGAGACAGGGAGAGAGAGAGAGGGGGACAGAGAGAGAGAGAGAGAGAGAGAGAGACAGAGGGAGAGAGAGAGAGACAGACAGACAGAGAGAGACAGAGAGAGAGAGAGAGAGACAGGGAGAGGGAGAGAGACAGGGAGAGAGGGAGAGAGAGAGAGAGAGAGACAGGGAGAGGGAGAGAGACAGACAGGGAGAGGGGGAGAGAGAGAGAGAGAGAGACAGGGAGAGGGAGAGAGAGACAGGGAGAGGGAGAGAGACAGACAGGGAGAGAGGGAGAGAGAGAGAGAGAGAGACAGGGAGAGGGAGAGAGACAGACAGGGAGAGGGGGAGAGAGAGAGAGGGAGAGAGACAGGGAGAGACAGGGAGAGACAGGGGGAGAGAGAGAGAGAGAGACAGAGAGAGTGAGAGAGTGAGACAGGGAGAGAGAGGGAGAGAGAGAGAGACGGGGTGGGTGGGGGGGGATGTTGGCAGGAACAGCAGAGGCCTAGCTGCTGGTTTTACAGCCTGTGGGATTGGTTTAGTCCGTGTGTTTCCCTTCCTGTTGCCGGAGTGAACTCCACTCACACACAACGACCCCCTCCCCCCCCCTTCCAGCGCGACACTCGCCACTCCGAGGTGGGGGGGGGGGGGGGGGGGCTTGTCAGATTCACACCGTGTGGACACAGGCCCTTCGGCCCGGCCTTTGTGGGGCAGCCGCTCGGAACCGAGGCAGAGACTCCTGTGCCTGCGGAAGGGACGCCGGGGAGCATCTTTAACTCGGACCCCCCCTCTGGAGCCGGCCCCCTGCATCGCCCCTCCCCTCCCCCAACGCCCTCCCCCAAAGGCCGCTCTATCCTTCCTGACAGGCCTCGCCCACAGCCTGCAGTGAACCGCGGCGGAAACGTCGACGCAGCCGTCGGGAGTGCCTCACGTAGTCTTTGTAGATGAGTGTTCCGTATTTAAAGCGCAGATCCTCGACTCCGTCGTTCGCCATGTCGATCAGCGCGGCCTCCTTGTTGTCCACCCCGTACAGGCCTTGAAGTGGAGAGCGATTAAATTAGTTGACACCCCTGCCCCTGCAGGGCCCACCCCCAGGGGGTGTGCCAGCTCAGATCAGGGACCGCCACAGATGGCCCACAGCTCAGGCCCTGACCCAGCGGCAAGGCCGCGGCGTCGGGATCGGTCGACCAGGGAGGCCTCAGGCTCAGCCGGGCCGACGGGCCTCAGGATTCGGCCTCGACTGGTCAACCTGAGGCTCCAGTAGGCCTCAGGCTTCGGCCCGTTTGGTCGAATTCAGGTTCCAGCCGGTCTGCATACCCTCAGGCTGCAGTTGGTGGGAGGGTTACAGAGTCCAGCCAAGCAGTAGGCCTCAGCTGATGGGTTGGCCATGGATTTTTGAGGCAGTCAGGTAGGCCTCAGGCTAAAGTAGACCAGGAAGAACCACAGGCTGTAGCCAGCTAGGTAGGCCTCAGGTTTCATGGAGTTGGACAGGCCTGTATCTCCAGCAAGGTAGGTTGACTGTGAGCTCAAGCCCAGTTGGGTAGGCCTCAGTTTTTGAAACTCAAGTGGTTAAAACCCGAGCTTTGGGCCACCACACCTTCCCGGAAAGTCAGGTAGGCCTCAGGCTCGAGCAGCTGAGCAAGTTGGAGGTTTGAGTGAGTGGGCAGGGTTCACGATAACAGCACAGGCGAAAGCAGCATGCTCCACACCCCCTCCCCCTCCCCCATGTCGGGTAGGCCTCATGCTCCAAACAGTTAGGGAACAGGGAACAGGCTCCATTCTGGCTTCATCCAAGTGTAAAGCCGCAGGCTTTAACAAGTGGGTAGACCTCAGGCTGCAGACAGTGTAGGCCTCAGGCTGCAGTCAGTGGGTAGACCTCAGGCTGCAAACAGTGTAGGCCTCAGGCTGTAGACAGTGTGTAGTCCTCAGGCTGTAGACAGTGTAGGCCTCAGGCTGTAGACAGTGTGTGGGCCTGAGGCTGCAGTCAGTGGGTAGACCTCAGGCTGCAGACAGTGTAGGCCTCAGGCTGCAAACAGTGTAGGCCTCAGGCTGTAGACAGTGTGTAGGCCTGAGGCTGCAGTCAGTGGGTAGACCTCAGGCTGCAGACAGTGAAGGCCTCAGGCTGCAAAGAGTGTAGGCCTCAGGCTGTAGACAGTGTGTAGGCCTGAGGCTGCAGTCAGTGGGTAGGCCTCAGGCTGCAAACAGTGTAGGCCTCAGGCTGCAGACAGTGGGTAGGTAAGTCAGGGGGTGGGGTGTGAAGGTCAGGCCAGGCAAAAGGGGGATCACCGGTTCCTGCCAGCGGGTCGACTTCGGGGTCCAGACAGGCAGGAAGGCTACAGACTCTGGCAAGTTGTGGAGGCCTCAGGCCGAGGTCAGTTCAGAACGCCACGGATTTCAACCAGGCCGCCAAGCCTCAAACTCCGGCCAGACAAGTAGGCCTCAGGATGCGGCCAGTCAGGTAGTTGTGTGTGTGGGGGGGGGAACACGCCACTGGCGGGCAGCGTGGGGCGGGAGGTCAAGGCCAGGCACGGCCAGCGGTAGGCCTGGCCGGCGGTAGGCCCGGTCGGCGGTAGGCCCGGCCGGCGGTAGGCCCGGCCGGCGTTAGGCCCGGCCGGCGGTAGGCCCGGTGTGTGTGCAGTGAGGTACTCACCGTGTTGCCGGGCCAGGTGCCGGAGAATGGCGTTGGACTGGAACAGCTCGAAGTCGCCATCTTGGAATTTGGGGAGTTGGCCAAAGACCTGGAGGGGATGGAGGGGGCAGAGGTCAGTCAGGGAGGGTCGCCGTGGGGTTAAAGGTCACGGCTGACAGATTCAGCCCCTCAAACCCCCCCCTACACCCCACTCCCTCTACACCCCACTCCCTCTACACCCCACTCCCCCTACACCCCACTCCCCCTACACCCCACTCCCTCTACACCCCACTCCCCCTACACCCCACTCCCCCTACGCCCCACTCCCCCTACACCCCACTCCCTCTACACCCCACTCCCTCTACACCCCACTCCCCTTACACCCCACTCCCCCTACACCCCACTCCCCTTACACCCCACTCCCCTTACACCCCACTCCCCCTACGCCCCACTCCCTCTACACCCCACTCCCCTTACACCCCACTCCCCCTACGCCCCACTCCCCCTACACCCCACTCCCCTTACACCCCACTCCCCCTACACCCCACTCCCCTTACACCCCACTCCCCTTACACCCCACTCCCCCTACGCCCCACTCCCTCTACACCCCACTCCCCTTACACCCCACTCCCTCTACACCCCACTCCCCTTACACCCCACTCCCCCTACACCCCACTCCCCTTACACCCCACTCCCCCTACGCCCCACTCCCTCTACACCCCACTCCCCTTACACCCCACTCCCCCTACGCCCCACTCCCCCTACACCCCACTCCCCCTACACCCCACTCCCCTTACACCCCACTCCCCCTACGCCCCACTCCCTCTACACCCCACTCCCCCTACACCCCACTCCCCTTACACCCCACTCCCCCTACACCCCACTCCCCCTACACCCCACTCCCCCTACGCCCCACTCCCCCTACACCCCACTCCCCCTACACCCCACTCCCCCTACGCCCCACTCCCCCTACACCCCACTCCCCCTACACCCCACTCCCTCTACACCCCACTCCCCCTACACCCCACTCCCCCTACACCCCACTCCCCCTACACCCCACTCCCTCTACGCCCCACTCCCTCTACACCCCACTCCCCCTACACCCCACTCCCCCTACACCCCACTCCCCCTACACCCCACTCCCCTTACACCCCACTCCCCCTACACCCCACTCCCCCTACACCCCACTCCCTCTACGCCCCACTCCCTCTACACCCCACTCCCCCTACACCCCACTCCCTCTACACCCCACTCCCTCTACACCCCACTCCCCCTACACCCCACTCCGCCTACACCCCACTCCCCCTACACCCCACTCCCCTTACACCCCACTCCCCCTACGCGCCACTCCCTCTACACCCCACTCCCTCTACACCCCACTCCCCCTACACCCCACTCCCTCTACACCCCACTCCCTCTACACCCCACTCCCCCTACACCCCACTCCGCCTACACCCCACTCCCCCTACACCCCACTCTCTCTACACCCCACTCCCCCTACGCCCCACTCCCCCTACACCCCACTCCCCCTACGCCCAATCCCTCTACGCCCCACTCCCCCTACGCCCCACTCCCCCTACGCCCCACTCTCCCTACACCCCACTCCCCCTACGCGCCACTCCCTCTACACCCCACTCCCTCTACACCCCACTCCCCCTACACCCCACTCCCCCTACACCCCACTCCCTCTACACCCCACTCCCCCAACGCCCCACTCCCCTTACACCCCACTCCCCCTACACCCCACTCCCCCTACACCCCACTTCCTCTACGCCCCACTCCCCCTACGCCCCACTCCCCCTACACCCCACTCCCCCTACACCCCACTCTCTCTACACCCCACTCCCCCTACACCCCACTCCCCCTACGCGCCACTCCCTCTACACCCCACTCCCTCTACACCCCACTCCCCCTACACCCCACTCCCCCTACACCCCACTCCCTCTACACCCCACTCCCCCTACACCCCACTCCCCCTACACCCCACTCCCCCTACGTGCCACTCCCTCTACACCCCACTCCCCCTACACCCCACTCCCCCTACACCCCACTCCCCCTACGCCCCACTCCCCCTAGACCCCACTCCCCCTACACCCCACTCCCTCTACACCCCACTCCCCCTACGCCCCACTCCCCCTACACCCCACTCCCCTTACACCCCACTCCCTCTACACCCCACTCCCTCTACACCCCACTCCCCCTACACCCCACTCCCCCTACACCCCACTCCCCCTATGCCCCACTCCCCCTACGCGCCACTCCCTCTACACCCCACTCCCTCTACACCCCACACCCCCTACACCCCACTCCCCCTACACCCCACTCCCCCTACGCCCCACTCCCACTACGCCCCACTCCCCCTACGCCCCACTCCCCCAACGCCCCACTCCCCCTACGCGCCACTCCCTCTACACCCCACTCCCTCTACACCCCACTCCCCTACACCCCACTCCCCCTACACCCCACTCCCCCTACACCCCACTCCCCCTACGCCCCACTCCCCCTACGCGCCACTCCCTCTACACCCCACTCCCTCTACACCCCACACCCCCTACGCCCCACTCTCCCTACACCGCACTCCCCCTACGCCCCACTCCCTCTACACCCCACTCCCCCTACACCCCACTCCCCCTGCACCGCACTCCCCCTACGCCCCACTCCCCCTACACCCCACTCCCCCTACGCCCAATCCCTCTACGCCCCACTCCCCCTACGCCCCACTCCCCCTACGCCCCACTCTCCCTACACCGCACTCCCCCTACGCCCCACTCCCTCTACACCCCACTCCCCCTACACCCCACTCCCCCTGCACCGCACTCCCCCTACGCCCCACTCCCCCTACACCCCACTCCCCCTACACCCCACTCCCCCTACGCCCCACTCCCCCTACACCCCACTCCCTCAACGCCCCACTCCCCCTACACCCCACTCCCTCTACACCCCACTCCCTCTACACCCCACTCCCCCTACGCCCCATCCCCTACGCCCCACTCCCCCTACACCCCACTCCCCCTACACCCCACTCCCCCTACGCCCCATCCCCAAACGCCCCACTCCCCCTACGCCCCACTCCCTCTACGCCCCATCCCCCAACGCCCCACTCCCCCTACGCCCCACTCCCCCTACACCCCACTCCCTCTACAGCCCACTCCCCCTACACCCCACTCCCCCTACGCGCCACTCCCTCTACACCCCACTCCCTCTACATCCCACTCCCCCTACACCCCACTCCCTCTACACCCCACTCCCCCTACACCCCACTCCCCCTACATCCCACTCCCTCTACACCCGACTCCCTCTACACCCCACTCCCCCTACACCCCACTCCCCCTACATCCCACTCCCTCTACACCCGACTCCCTCTACACCCCACTCCCCCTACACCCCACTCCCCCTACATCCCACTCCCTCTACACCCGACTCCCTCTACACCCCACTCCCCCTACACCCCATTCCCTCTACACCCCCCTCCTCCTACACCCCACTCCCTCTACACCCCACTCCCCCTACACCCCACTCCCTCTACACCCCACTCCCCCTACACCCCACTCCCCCTACACCCCATTCCCTCTACACCCCACTCCCCCTACACCCCACTCCCCCTACACCCCACTCCCTCTACACCCCACTCACCCTACACCCCACTCCCTCTACACCCCACTCCCCCTACATGCCACTCCCTCTACACCCGACTCCCTCTACACCCCACTCCCCCTACAACGCATTCCCTCTACACCCCCATCCCCCTACACCCCACTCCCTCTACACCCCCCTCCCCCTACACCGCACTCCCTCTACACCCCACTCCCCCTACACCCCACTCCCCCTACACCCCATTCCCTCTACACCCCACTCCCCCTACACCCCACTCCCCCTACACCCCACTCCCCCTACACCCCACTCCACCTACACCCCACTCCCTCTACACCCCACTCCCTCTACACCCCACTCCCCCTACACCCCACTCCCTCTACACCCCACTCCCCCTACACCCCATTCCCTCTACACCCCACTCCCCCTACACCCCACTCCCCCTACACCCCACTCCCTCTACGCCCCACTCCCCCTACACCCCACTCCCCCTACACCCCACTCCCCCTACGCCCCATCCCCAAACGCCCCACTCCCCCTACGCCCCACTCCCTCTACGCCCCATCCCCCAACGCCCCACTCCCCCTACGCCCCAC